>NW_010400444.1:34956-52763 GCF_000710305.1 Buceros rhinoceros silvestris | reverse complement strand
CGCCTCCCCCGTCATCTGTGTGAAAGAGTGGTGGTGGCAGAAGTGTCTCTCATTGCGTGTGCCTTTGTTGGCAGCCTGCCTCAGTGCCTGTCATCTGTTGGTCCCATGTCAACCACCGGGAATAACCCTTAGGAAGCCTGTGAGGCTGCCCAGTTCTTGCTTAGCCTGAGGGATTTGAGGAAGTAAGGACAAGGCTAAAACACAGCAATCTGTCTGTCACAAGGGTGTTCAATAGACCTTTTCAGACCTAGCAGACCTCTTCCAGTCCCGATTCTTCTTCTCTGAATGAGAACAGAAAGATACTGGTACTGGAGTGTGTAAGCTCAGAGAAGAAAAAGATCATCTTGACATCTTACTTCCAGTTAACTGTTTTCAATAATGTTGACATTTTCATCATCCATTTGAGAATGTGGCTCCTCACATTGAAAACTGACACTTCTTGAAGTAAATGTAATTTCTTTTTTTTGGGGGGGGTCGGGGGGCGGCTCAGATTAGAAAAGAAATTCTTGAGTGTGTCCAGCTGTAACATGAATTTGTTCAGTTTGTAAGTTTTCACTTGTTCAAAGCTTACAAATCTTATTAAGCATTATTAAAGGCAGAAAAGAAGTGCTATTCTTTGAAGTATTATTTTTTCATTTTTAGGAATCTCTATTTGCAGATATACCAGGCTGTATTTTTTTTTTTTTAGTGGTAGGAAGTACTACTGCCTGTCTCAAGAGAAGCCAAAAAAGGAAAGATGAGAGCTATTCAGATGAGACAATTCACACTTCAGTCAGTTTTCAGTGGCTGGGGATCCAGATGAGGAGCTCCACAAAATTTAAAAACAAACAGGCAATCTTTCCCGAGCACTGTCCCCCAAGTCCAGGAAATCCTCTAAATGCCCTTGAGCTACTCTCCTTGTGAGTGAAACTTTCTGTTAAGTGGAAGTTTAGGAACTGTTTAATTGTACTAATTGTATTAATTAAAGTGATCTCTGCTTTTGCAAAACTGAAATTCATCCAGCCATCCTGTTCTGTATAATTACCTGTCACAACAGAAAGAATATATTAAGATGGAAGACCAAGACTGATGTAAAATTCTGTCTTATCTGATCTGTAGGGTTTATCAGCAGTGTATTTCATGGAACTTGATTGTATGCCTTAGTTTTCAGGAGGCTCCTGCTATGTGAGAATACTTCTTGAAGGACAGAGTACTTAATCTTGTCCTGTTTATATTGGTGAATCAACAATATCATTTTTGCTGCTTCTTGCAGCAAACAAACTGTGAAATGTGGATGTAACTGTACAGCTTGAGCCTCTCTGGTAGTTCCATACAGAAATTTCCTTTTAATACCATTTGGTATGGCTACAGCATCTCACTGGCAAGCTGTTGGCTGTCTATGCAAGGCATGTTTTTTTGAAGCCTATGGATATGCCCTGACTGGGCTTATCTTTCCTTCTAAACATGGAGACCAGTTATTATAAGAGATCCAAGCAATGCATTGAAGGAATGCTGACATCTGGGAAACTTCATCTTGCTTCTGGAGAAAAATGTCAACCCTCTTCTCTTAAATAGCAGTAAACCCTAGAATGGGCCGAACATCATTTAACCCCGTTAAAATACATTGATACAAATCTAACATAGCTGTGGGTTTTAGCTGTGTGTATAATACATAGCTGTAAATGTAAATTTAAATATTCACAGGGTATGTATAAATATATATACCCATACTTCTAGGCATGCTTACACATGTATGTATCTGCATAGAAAATGCCTGGCAGCCAAATGACTTTATAGCTGGTACAATAAAATGAATGGTTTTATTAAGGTCTTAGTCCCCATAGAAAAAACACTGAAAAGGAGAAGAACTTGGACTGGAATCATAACTTGGCACTTAAAGTAGATGCATATGGGTAGTCAAATACGAACCAAATTCTTGGAGGAAGCTCTTACGGAGATCGGTTGAACCGTGTTCATCTGTATCGCCACATTGTCTGTCTGAAGCTGGTTTTTTAACCAGGTTTATCTTTGTGCAGTTTTGGAGCATTAATATTTCGTGCAGTGTAGCAGTCTTAAAGAAAACAGTTGTTTTATTTGAAGAGGTGTTTTCACTTGTTTTAAAATAGGGGAAAAATAATCTTGAGTCAACTGTGTGGATTCTTTCTTCCCCTTCAACCTTCAATTGTTTTTATTCTTCAAAAATGTTCTGAATTACATAGGAACTTGATAATTTAAACTGTGTGCTACATTTTTTTGAAATTTTGCTGAATTCTGCTTTTAAATTACTCATTTGGCTTCTGTTGACTTGACTGGGATTGCAGGCACAAGCGCGTGAGCTGAACCGTTATTATTAGCCAGTGTTTTTTCAGTCACGTGTTAAAAAGTAGACAGCATAGCTACAGCTCTCAAAATCTCTGCTTGCCCTGTGTCCCCGGGGCCAGTTTTTAAAAGTCAGAATGAGTTATTGATCAGCCGGTGTTTGATATATCTTTTTTTCCTTGCAGGCCACAACGGGCTTTACTTTTGATAAATACCTAGTAAAACATCCCCATTACTCATTCTTCAAGAAATAAAACGTGACACTGAGCACCGTGACTACTATCTCCCGCCCACCTTTGTTTTTCTTCCTTTGAAAGAAACCTTGATAATTGTATTCGTTAAACTGGTATATGCTTTATTAAAGTCTTAAGGTTCTCTCATTAATGGCTTGTTCTATAATATAGATATTAGATGGTACTACTCCAAAAGAAAGTTTAATAGTTGAAATACCTCTTGAATTCCTTTTTCCTTGTTTTTTTTATTTTCAATAGTCTAATGTACTAAGCCTTGAACAGAAACATGAGGTAGAACTGCAGGAAAGAAGAGCAGAGCTGACACGCCTTTGAGAAATCCTATTACAGTTAAGCCACTGCAGCTAGTTTTGAGCAATGCCACTTGGTCCATTTGTTCATATATGTGGAGCACGTAGATGTGCATGATTTTGGACCTGGGAATATCCTGAATACAGTCAGGAGAGCCAGGAATTGGGAGCCAAGACTCCAGAGAAGTAGCTGTAAGAGAATCCAACTGCAGACTACTGGTTTCTAGCAATTTCCAAAGGTAACTGGCTCAGTGTTAGTCCTGCCTTGCATTGGAGGAGACAGCTATTGATCAGTTGGCCAACACGTAGCTGCTTTGAAGGTTTCCTCAGCCTTAGCCTCCCTTAGAAAACAGTGGCACTGTCTTGAACAAAGAGAGATACCGGGTGCAAGGTCTTGCTTGCTTGCTTTTAAGTCTCACTGAGCTCACATTTTTCGGTTCTTTAATGCTAAGAGAAGAGCTTCACATAACTGTATCTTGATACTGCTTGGTGGGTTTTTGTTAGTTTTATTTAATCAGGGCAGTATATGCTATAGAAGTGATAGCAGTGAGATCTGCTCTGTGGGTTTTTTTACCACATGCTGCTGTACTATTAGGAGAAAGGAAAGATGCCTGAGCATAGGTTCCCAGATGGTGCTGGCAAAGTAAGGTGGCAGACAGACCTTTTGTGAACCAGAGGAGAACTTGCTTTGGAAGGAAGCCTCTCAGATGCGGTTTTCTTTTCTGTGCTCTACTGACGGAGTTGCTCCACCCTTGTCCTCTTAATGCAACTGTGAGTCCCAAATATGCATAAAGGGATCTGTATTCTAGAAAGATGGAAATGCTGATGACTCTTTGGGTTCTTATTTTATTTTGTGAGATAAAATAAAACTTCCGGCTTTGTGTGACTCTTTAGGTTATATATATCCTTCTTATACAGATTTAATACATACTTTGAATTTACCATTAGGGAGAAGGGAAATCTTCGCATTTCAGCAAAGGCAAAACAATGTATTCTGTGTATAATTGCCTGTTTTCTTAAAGATGTTTCAGAGTCTGTCCCTCCTAAAGATGTTGGCAGAGATAGCAGAACCCCTCTGCCTTTAAAGGAGCTGAGCTTCAACTGTGGAGGTATTCCTGTGGCCTACAAAAAAAGATGGAGCGATAAATATATTGAATTGAGTAAAACAGCATTTACAAAACTTGCAAAGAATAGTTTAAGTTGTTCCAACTTGCTTCCATGAAGTGTTTGTAATTTGGTCTCTCTTCTCTGAAGAGTACTTATGTAATTTTTTTCCTGTGTGGGGAAAGGTGTTGAAGAAGGAAGCAGATATGAAGAGGGCAAATGGAACAGCTGATACTGCCAGTGGTAAATAACGTCTTCAAAGTTTGCTTGTAGCTTGTAAATTAAGTATGTCAGCTGTTCCTTGCACTGCAGTTTAGATAACAGCCACAAAACGTAAGAAACCTAGGGACTGTAAGGAGAGATGGAAGGCATTTCAATTGGTACCTGTTTCCAGAGGTCTAGAAATAACACTTGCCTGAATGATCCAAGCAGGAACATTGTAGAGAAATCCCAAAGATGATCTGCGGTTGCTTAAACTATTTCCAGTATTTTTCTTTCCTGCAGCTCCAAGTTAGATGGAATCTATTTTCTGTTTGCCTTTAGGAAGATGTAGTAGATTCCAGCATAAATTAAATTTCTCTATGGAAATACTATTGGGGAAATTGAGGATTGAAAACTGTCAGATTCAATTGTGATTGAAATTTAGTCACAGCTTAAACAATTAGTAACGTACTGGATTATTCATATTCAAATAGAATCTTGTACTGTTGTGCTTAAACTGCTTCGATAACATTTTAAGGAAGGCTTGAGTGGATATAAAGTATTAGATGCATCTGTGTAGTGACATACTTTACTGGGGGGGCGGGTGTGCATGTGTGTGTGTGGTGTGTTAGCCTCTCCTAACACCAGTATTGCCTTACTACAATTTCTGCAGTCAGTAACCTCATTTCAAATCCATCAGAATTTCACCTACCAGAGTATAAAGCTATTTAGTCTGAAAAGAAGTAAGGGTGTAATTTGAAATGTTAGTCTCTATTTCTAGATGGTAAGTGTTGTGCTGGGAGGGATGGGACACTAGAAGAACCGTTAGGCAGTTTCATTCCTTATTTTCAGGGTCTGAGTGTGGATTTTTGGTGTTGCTAACTAAGGGTTATCTCACTGTTGACATAAACAGATTGTTCCAAGTAGTGTTTAATGGATGAGGTTACCTTGGTGCTGCCCTACACTCCTACTGCAGTAGCCTTTGGGGCACAGCACTGACCAAGATCATCCACACGATCGTTGTAGCCTGATTGAGAATCCAGGTTACTCTTGCTCAAGTAGTTGCTGGAGAAAGTGTGCCTGCGTTTCTTTAAATTCTCCTGACAAGCAGTAGTTAAACTGGAGACCTCATGCATCTGTTAAGACAAGCTGAAAGATGGTCAGTGATTGGCAGGTGGTGAGTGGATGTTGTGGCTATGCAACGGTTCTGTATGACAATGATATACTGGCAAGAAGACTAGGTTCTCAAACTTAGTTTTTATTTCTAATTTTCCTAGTTTGGGTCAGCTGTTGTTTAACTGTCCTCTAACCTTCTTTCCTGGAGAGTGTAGGAACACGTTACAACTGGGGGGCAGGCAAAGCAGGGGGCTCTTGCTAAGAGCAAAGGGGGAAGATGGGCAAGGTGAAAGATGCTGCAGCTGTTAGTTGTTGCTCTTAAGCATTGAAGATTATACAAAAGTCATGCTGTTAGAAAGATGTAGTCTTATAAATTTTTGTTTATACAGAGCCAAGACAGGATAAAAGAAGATAAATCTGCAAGCAATTTTAAGAAAATTGTTGACTAGTCACATTGCTTTAAGCAGCGAGGGTGAGGCAGAAATAATGTTCAGATTGCTTTGGAAGAAGAGCAAAAATGACACTGATAACAGGACAAAACATCTACGTGATGTATGATACAGCATGGAGGAGATAAAACTGAAATGTAAGAAGCCCTTTGCGATTTACAGCTCTACAAAATGATGTGGGCTGGGTGTAGGTCCATCAGTCTTGTAGCCGTTATTACATTAATGATTTTTCAATTGCATTGCTCTACAAGTTAAGTCAATGAGACAAAAGCTAAGCTTGGCAGGTAGGGCACATGCCCTGAATGTGCCTTACTGCTTTACAAGCAGGAGCTTTAGTAAGCAATTCTAGAAAGCTTTGAATCGATTTTTGGTGAGGAGCTATATGGTCCAAATGTCCCCTGTTATTTTCTCAAAAATGGTGCAAAGATGATACGCCTCTTTGCTCTGCCCCTTCTTCCTCTTTATTTTTCAGACTGTTTATACGTGCAAGTATAAATTGCATAATGTGTATATATAGTATACAAGTGACACACATGTCTTGGGTTCCTGCCAGTAAAAGGAATTACTGGACATCTTGTTGGAAAATGTGCATACAGTCTATAATCCCACAGCTTCTATGGCAACTTTGCTCTAGTGCACCCGTCTGTATTTACAAGAGAGGTCAAGTGAGTTGGCGTGGGTGTAAATGGTACACGAATATAGGAATGGACTTGAAAGAGTACAGCTATTGCTAGGAAACTGTGGAGAGTAACGAGATATGCTCAAGAAGTCTCTTGGGCTGATTGGTACTTTTTCATTTGCCTCCTAGCGAAGGAAGGGGTTTTACCTCATTTTAAAGGAGAATTTAACATGGATGTTTGAAAAGTTTGTGCATTCCAGCCTCTTGCCTCTTTCAGGACAGCACTAACAAGAACGGCAAAGTGCACCATGTATCTGCTCCAAAGCAGCTGAGTTTAATACTGGTCCATTAGACTTGACTGCTCCACAAATTTACTCGGACAGTGTTGACTCCAGTGCATTTATGTCGTTCAGACTTGGCTGATTTCAGTAGTACTCTGAACCTATCAAGAGCAGTTAGTAACTTGCTGGAGTATTTTAAAATCTTTTTGTGTATGTATATTGTGCCTTTTTTTTTCCTGAAGGGCTAGTAAATATGGGCTGTTGTTGCTGAATTATACAGATGTAATATGAATGTTTGTAAATCCATATTAACTGAAGGGTAAAAGGGTGTTTAAAAGTCACTGTCTTTTCCTGAGTTTTTCATTGACTTTTCTATTTTTAAAGAAATCTATTGTCCTATACTAGGAAAAGAGAAATTCTGACACCCCCTTATATCTACATATAAACTTGTATGATACGTAAATACTTTTAAAAAGGCTTTGATTTGTGTTGATCCTGCTGTACTTACTGAAATGAGTGAGAACTGAACTATGACTTGTATTAGTACTGTCCGTAGGTGTGGAGGAATTTGGGATTTGCTCCTTTACAGTTCAAGAGAGTCCCAATCCTATCTTCTGCCATTTTGGTGAATGAAATAACCAGGCACTGAAGCTTTGTGGTTTAGTTTGTTTTAATTTTAAACTTCCTGAATTCCACTGCTCTTAACAGAGGATGCAAACTTGCATGCAGAGGTGTGTCAGTTGGGGAAAACCCTCCATAGGAAAGACATTGAAATTAATTTTATGTACAAATAGAGAACTTGGAGTTTGAAAGCAAACACAAGTGCTGCACAAAACATTAAATGCTGAGAGTATTTGGGACTCACAAAGGCATCCTTGAGTTAGGAGCAGTGGAAAATACTGCTGTTACTTGCAAGGGGCAGCAAATTGAAGAGCCTTCTGAATGGACAGAGGGAGGTTGTTTAGGGACCACTGGGTATCGTGCATGACGGGAAAATATTGCATCTTGGGTGTTTTATTTTAATAGTAATGCAAACACTATTGATACTATGGAAACTTTGAAGTTGGAGTAGCGATTCTGCCTCCCTTTAGTGGAATTAGGCCTAACTTCAAAGGAAGTTACAGCTGAAAGTAAAATCAAACTCAGAATGGTGTATCGTCAGAAATGAATAGTTAGAACACTTGTTCTTTAACTTTTAAAATCACATTTTGATATATGATATCTTTTTAGGTGGAAATGTTTGAAAACTGCTATTAAGTACCCACGAGTAACAAAACCTCCCCAAAACAGCCACTTCTATGTAGTTTTTTAAAAAAAGAAACCACCAAGCCCAACATAACAAGCAGCCTCCTGTCAAAGGGACAAAAAAGTTAGCACAGAGAAACTGATTTTCCCCATGTTGAATAGCATCTCTGGTAACAAAAACTAATTGCATACAGCAACAAACGAATAATTATAGACAGAATCCAGAAGTGCAGATAATTGTGATGCATCTTTGAGGTAGAGCAGCATTTTCTTCTGAACATTGAAAGCAGACGTGCAAAGTACTTACAGAGATGGTACCAGTGAGTTAACCTAAACTTGTGATCAGTCAGACTTCTTTCTTTGGTGGTGTGTCTGGTTTAAGGAGAAATTAATATAGGCAGTTGTTGTAGCTCCTAGAGTCAACTGAAGCAGCAGAGCATTAGGAAGTGTTCTGCTGCTTTTGAGGCACAAAGGGCAAGAACAAAAGACCCTGTGAGTAATTACACAAATACTATTTTGTATTGCTTTCATATATATAATGACAAAATAAATTGTAGTCCTGAATGAAATACTGACTATGCTTAATTGTTCACAGTTACTTAGAATTGTCTTTCTAGTCAGTGATTGCTTAGTCTTAAAACACAACCCAGATTGTTTATAAAGCTTAGATTTTTGTGAATTGTGTAAACCTCGCATTTGTGAGTCAATTTCTATGAGATGTGCCTCCTTAAATGGAGGTGTTTGTCCTGATTAATCAAAGAATGTTGTTACGCTTAATAAGCATTCACAGAAATCCACTTGCAGTGGATCCTTAACTCTAATATTTTGACAATGTGTACAAAACCAGATAAAAAGCCATGTGGGATTTCCTTTTAGGAGTGGTAGTTAAGGGTGCATTTGGGCAGACTGTTTTATCTGGTGAATGAGGTCTCGTTTACTACGGAGATGGTGCATCCATGTTGAATTGCCAGTATTTCTTGATGTCAAGGGACAGAAACTTGTTTCACCATCCATCCTCAGTGGAGCTCAACAGCAGTATATTAAACTGAGAAGTGTTTAGGAGCTTGAAAGCAAAAAAATTGCTAAGAATAGTGTTCAGTCACTGAAGTAATATATAAACAGTTATTATACACCTTCAGAATAGTTTTTTATGCTGGGAGTGAGATTCACTGTTGACAGGAGCCGATGATAGTATCCACGTGGTATTCAATGGACTTTCTTCAGAGTTATACAGAGACCTTTGGTGCTCTCCCTGCCCTCCTCCCTCTTTTCAGACAGTCACCCTAGCAGCACAGTTAAATTCTTCCCTACGGTGTCCTTTCTGTGCTGTTACGCCATTTCCTTATGCTCTGGATGAAGTCCTGTGTACGTTTCTGTTGAACCAGTCTGTAGTGTTTCTTACATGTTCTTATGTTCTACAGGGATATTAAATCTCGTGAGCAGCCTCTGCTGCCTTTTAATTAGTGATTGATATTTTTAAATCTTCAGAGCCCTGCTTTCTCTCTTCATTGAGAACGTTCCATCTTCCATGGATGGAAGCTCTAGGTCTAGCGAGAAATCAGAATATGTTGAATGTCAGAAATAAAAACCAAACAAAAATAACAAATAAAAATGTTCCTGTGCAAGTCTTTTCCCTTCAACTCTCGAGCAGAAGATGATGCTGTAGATTTTGTTTAGTTTTGAATGAGAATAGAAATGAGGTGAATGGAAATTCACCATATTCCAAAATAATGGCTTAGTTTCCTGCTGATAAAATGGCTTTTGGGTTACAAAAGGTGCTTGAGTACTGGAATTGTTTGTTCTGATTTTTCTGTCTGTGAATTTTTCGTTGGCTGGAAAGGGGAGTGGTGGTGTTTGCCAAATGACTGCCTTCAATTTCTCTTGGCCTCTTAAAAAGCTAAAAAAAAAACCCCAAATCACCCCACAATGCGACTTGCAGAATAGTCAAATTAGTGTGTTGACATGGTGAAGAGACTCTCCCTCTGTTTAACTTGAAGAGAAATACTGAAGTATTACTGGCCTTTGTATCTAAGGACGGTTTGCATGTAGTTGTTTTAAGGAAGAAAAATGTACCTTTTTAAAGAGTCTAGACAATATCTTTGAGTAGACTGAAGTGTAACATAATCCATGAACTCCTTGTGGTGATTGACAACATGAGTGACAATTAATTCTAAATTGTCTGTGGTTTTGTGAAGTTGATACTGTCTTACTAAAGACTAGAATGAGATCATCAGCTTATTTTCTTAGTCCTTCTAATAGCAACAACTAAAGGTCAGTACTGAGCTGGTTTATATTTGAATCATTTGTGATGTGATGCTCTGCATCCAATTACCAGTCTCCTGAAAAATCTTTTCCATGCAGTTCTAAATTATTTTTGGAAACGTTGCTATTAAATGCCTATGCTGCTATCAAAAAAATGCTCTTGTAAAAACATTAATTATTAATATCTGTAGCCAGGTTCTGGTAGTGTTGTTTAGAAATGGCTTTTGCCCAGTTAATAATCGCCTCCGGGTTTCAAAGTGCCTAAAAAACCCGAGTGCATTGCTTGAGACATCTCCCACATGAACTGTTTGAGCGGGAAGTTCCAAGCTGGTTGGTGTGCAGTAGTAGGTGCTGAAGTGTGTCCAATGAAGAGCAACCAAGCTGGTGAAGGGTCTGCAGTGCAAATCTCATGAGAAGCGGCTGTGGGAACTGGGGTGGTTTAGCCTGAGAAAACGAGGCTCAAGGGAGAACTTGCTTCTCTCTTAGGATTACCTGAGAGGACATTGTAGCGAGATGGTGGTCGGTGTCTTCTCCCAAGTAACAAGTGATAGGACAAGAGGAAACACCATCAAGTGGCACCAGGGGAGATTTAGGTTGGATATCAGGAAAAAGTGGTCTTTACCAAAAGGATTGTCAAGCCCTGGACCAGGCTGCCCAGACAAGTAGTGGAGTCTCCATCGCTGGAGGTACTTACAGGATGTGTAGATGTGGTCCTGAGGGACATGGCTTAGTGGGGACCTGGCCATGCTGGGTTAAAAGTCTCTTCCAACAAAAATGATTTTATGATTCTATAATAAAGGCTTTTAGGATTCCTTAGTAACTGAGGGGGAAAAACCCACCCCAAAACAAAACCAAGCAATACCTATATAGTGTTGGTTGGTTTTCTAATGAATTGAAAGTTAGCGCTTGCTTAGTTGTTCTGTAGCTAGAGATCTCTACAGGATTGGACAGTGATAATTTAGAATGCTAAGGGATGTTAAATTTAACGCAAAATTCAGAAAGCAAAGAAAGGAGTGGTTTAGACTGACAATAAGGAAATACTCCCATGTGCTCCTGGTTATAGAATATTTTCTAGAGACTATTCAAAATAACGTAAGTTCTCCATGATAGTGACAATTCGGTTTTGAAACAGCAGTGAGCAACATAGGGAATACTGTGATGCTGAGGGAAACCTCTGCAGTTTCCCAGTGCTCCTAAATGGGAGCAAGTGAGCAGTCTAGCAGGACCCAAACTGATGTGCAGCCTCTGCTAGAATCTTTTACCCCAGTATCGTATCGCCAGTTTAAATATGCTACCGGCAAGACTACTGGTTAAAAATCAAAGTCAAGTCAAGTGGTTCCCCTTTAGCTGTCCCTTATCTTGCTGCCAATGTTCTTGAAAGACAGGATGCTGCGCTTTTGAACTGTTTAATGTTCCTGTTCATTTTATTCTTGTGTGTCTGTTGCAAACTGTGAATTTTGTTTGCTGTTTGAATTTTGTATCTAAAGTGATAAATTTTTTGTACAGTTTCTAATTCTTTTGGATATTTTGCATACTTGCACTACTGTTAGTGTTTCAGAAGTCCACAGTGCTTATGAATGTTGATAGAAATCTATTCCTTTTTGACTAAATAAGCCTTGAGCTGATGAAAGATGTTAATTCTGCCACATTTCTGCTTTGGAAATAGGACAACAGTATTTTGAAAACACAAAATTTCAGGATTTGAATGTAAATTCTAAAGATAGTGGGTCGACAGCTACTGTTGATTAAGGCTATAGTTTAAATAGCATCGTTTTCAGAAAGACTTCTTTTTTATCACTTTACAAAGTTAGCCCTGAGAGATTATGCTGCCATATTCATTTAGACACTAACCTAACAATTTGGGATAGTTTTTCCTACTTCCTGACTCCCATAAAAGTCATGATGATGCCTCTGTCAGAAAGGTGTTTGTTGAGAACAGAAGGAAAAAGCTTTAAATTTTCTTCTCAATTTTCTGACGTACTTTGCTGTCTATCTTGATGTTGTAAAAAGGAGAAGGGAATACGCTATGATAAAAGCACATATTGAGAGAACGCTGCTGCATTACTTTACATAGGTGGCATATACCCTGTTCCAGTGGGAAGACTTTTCCCCTACTTCATCTGGTCTTTGGGCCGGGTTGTTAAGAAGGAATCATATGCATTGCAATGACAAAGCAAGATACTGCAGATGACTGTTCTGCGTATTTTTGTCCTATTCCAACATGTTTTAAACCAGTGGCAGCAATCATTTCGTGTATGTGCCTCCTTTAGAGGACGTGCTATTGCACGTCGAGGTCTCGATTCAGATTGGCTTTTCAAACAAAACTGTTAAAGGTGAACAGCCTTTGGGGTAGCATTACTCTTCTGTCACATCTTACTCTGAGACCTTTTTTCACTGTAAACTCCATTTTTTTTGGTCAAATCATTTCATTGCTCTGTGTGTGGCAAAAACCAGAATGAAACTATTATATCCTTTTGCACTGATGGTGTTGGCAGTTGAACTCAGAAAAGATGGAAGTCTAATATAGTAATACAGCTCAGAAAGGCTTCACCAGCATTGTTTGCCCTGCTTTTTGCCTGTGTTATTTACATCACTGATGTTGCAATATTTTTCTTGGATAAATTTTTTTCCAGATGTAAACTCTATTTTACTCACATAAACCAGGATTTGCTGTTCTGTCACAGTTTACTCAAGACCTGCATTCTGTCATTGCAAACAGAAGTGAAAAAAATGAAATTCCAATGTTCAAGAGTGCTCGCTCCCTAAGTTGTGAAGTTTCCCCTCCTTTAAATTTTATAAATATATGCCTTTAAATTGTTGTTACCTAATGTAATTAAATAAAATTGAACTGCTATAACCAGAATAGTTAGATAAATGTAATGAAACAGCTGTCCTTAGTATTGGAAACCTTGCTCTAAATGAAGTGCTGCTCTAGCCAACTTTGGATAGATGACATGCAGGCATGTCCTATTACCCTAATCTTTTCCTCTTATAGCTGATGTTATCTATTTTCAAGAGCAAATTCTAGATACCAGTGAGAATATTCAGTGAAACTAGAATTAATATTGTAGTTTAATTGCGGTCTACAAATACGTGTGCTCCAGCTTGTTCAATACTTCATTTTGGAGGACATTTGTTATATTTTGCTGGTGAAAAGGTGTTTTCTGGAAAAATCAGTGTTAAATGAACTATTTTAATTAAGCACTGACAATAACATTCTGTAAATAGGCTTAAAAATATTTTATTAATACATGTATAACTTCAGGTCAAAGAACTTGTCAACTGACGCTTCCAAGGTCTACACTGCACAGAAAGATACAATCAAATGTCTGCAAAAAGTGAAATTGGCACATACCAAGTAGGAACTATTCACTGGTCTTGGCGGTGCTAGGATATTACATTGGTTTGTAGGGAAGTGGGCTGCTCTTAAGTGTAAAAGCCAAGTCTGTGTTTTCATGAGTAGCTTTCTTTTTACCCCAAACCTCCCGAGCAATGTCAAAGGAGTCAAACTGCAGCTTGCCAGAAGGTGTCAGCCTTGTTCACGTAATGTATGAAAGCGATATAATGGCAATAACCTTTCCACGGGCTTGCTTTCTCGTTCCCTATCCCATTACGTTTCCATTGGTGCTTGGTAAAAGGAAACACTTTCATGAAGCTTTGTTTTTAGGCTGACAAGCACTGGGAAGTTACTACAGGCACCAGTCTAGATGTTGCTTTTTGCTATGTCAAACAGAAAGTGTGAGCCAACTGACAGACTCCCTAGAAAAGTGGCCTCATATGGTCCTAACGGTGAGCTAATAATCTGATATGAATCTGTTCTATGTGTACCAGTCTGTGGTATGCCACTAGTAACCTTTTAATAGTGGTATTTTAAGGGAAATCAAGCAATTCCTCCCGACCTCCTGCAGTTGGGTAAGAATTTCTCATAAAGCACAGACAGAAAAGTTCAGCAAATGACTTTTTTTTCGAAAGTGAAATTGATGCTGCCAGTAAAATTATTTGTCAAGGGTGGGTAAAATGTTCTTTGGGGTTGTTGTTAGCTTGGGTGGGAAAGCAGCTGACATTCAGGTAAAGAAGGTGATTTTTAAAGTCACAGATATTTAACCTAGTGGAGGTTCATTGCTAGAATAGTGTTAGTTCATGACACTGTTTCTGAAAATCTTCATTTTTTGCTTATCCAATGATTGATATAAACTAATTTCCCCTGAAAAACATGTCTGCCTGTGCATACTCTACTGTCACTCTGCCTGTGATAGCAAATTGAAGGTCATTTTGCAGCAGCACAGTTCGTCTTTGATCTTCACTTTTTCTTGTAATGACAGATTCAGAGGGGTGGCTGTCAGTTCACGGCAGGCCAAACAAAATGGGTATGGACCACGTGATTTGGCAAAAACGCGGCTACAAAAGAGTCTGTTGACCTCTGAGTTGAGTAGGTTCTGTATGTTATCACCTATGCAACCATTAACTTTAAAAATGCATTATGGAGTGAAGAAACCCTTTGGAATATTAACCCCTAGGGCTGAGGATCTTGCGTGTTGTCCTGTGGTCCTCTTGATACATGTAACTCAGGAGAGCGTTAGGGGTTGCCTGCCTGCCTGCCTTTGAAGAATAGGAGGATGGCCTGTTGAGATAAATAGAACATCTTAAAAAATAATGTGTGGGTTGGTTTTGGTTTTTGCTTTAAAACTGGCTGGTCAAAATCACCTAAAACTCAGATGTGTTTTCTTGGGTTGCTTATACAATTAACTCCAGACTGATTAATGTTTCAGTGACTTTAGATGACTTTGTGGGGGAGAGAAACCTCTTGCTTCTGGTTTGTTTTCTCATTGCTAATGTTTTGTGTATGTGTGTGTGTACTAAGGGATCGTGAAGGGATCTGTGCAGTTAATTAAAATGAACTAAAAGACAGCCTAACCTCCCTGAAGGGAAACAGGAGACCCTCATTTCAGATTTGTTAGTATATTCATTTCAAAGTGGAGAACCATAATAAAGAGAGAGTGAAGGTAGATTCTGTAGCAGCTCTGCACTGTGAATTAGATGCTCTTGTAGTTCATTTTAAGCGCTCCAGAACGACGATTTAGGAGTAACAAGGGCAGGGGAGAACAGGAAAAGAAATAACTGCTTCTTTTTCCTTTTTCTCTTGTTTTTAAGACAGTTCTTTATTGGCTGGAGGACAGTAAGTCAAACTGGCCAGCTGAGAAAGCTAGGCTGAGCTTGTGTTATGAGTTTCATGGCTGTGCCTGTGCTGTAGGAACCTTCTTAGAGCATATCCACTGTGTGATCGGGATGACTATATTTGTGCCAGGATTCTACTGGCAAAGCTACTGAAGAAAAAAAAAAACCCAAACCAGATTCTAACAAAGTGGCTGTGCCTCTTGGGCACCCTGTGGGGATCATCACAGTGGTAATTATACCATTTTCATATGAAGGAAGTCATTTGAGAATGACAATCTCACCTAAAGTTTAAGAACTTGAATTTCAACGTAAGCTTTAAAACAAGGGCAAAGAAACTTTGAAAAGGTGGGAAACTCATCACTCATGATTTTCATAATGGTCTTCTCTACTAGTAACCTTTCCTTCCCAATGTGAGAGGCTTATATTATCTGGTTTTCTGAAAATCACTTTCTTTGCTCTTTATCATGTGTTGATGATCCCATTTTACTTCCAGTTTCCAGTATTACCATTTTACTTACTGTTAGAGGACCAAGGACTACAACATGTGTTCATGTGACCTAAGGCCAGTACCTTGTTGCCATAGTTGTTTTAAAGGATAAATGAAGCAGAAGTTGTGTAGGATCTATTAAAATTCTGATACCAGCTCAAAAGAGAAGTTATTCTGCCTCTAGATTTTAGTCCCCCTTTATTTGAATGCTTCCATATAATCTATCAGAGATCACATTGCGTTTCTAGAGGCTGTGTCAGTACTTCTGCAAAACAAATGCTTTTTCTCCAAAATACACCAATTGCGCTTAGACTCATGGCTCGCTGTTGCTCATAAAAAAAGTCATAGAGATGCTCCATGGCTTGCAATTCTTACATTGCTTAATGCTGTGGTGTTGTGAACTGTGTCACAGATGAAATGGCCTGTTTTGAATCAGCATCCATGTGGTGTGTTCTGGTCCACTGCACTGGCTGAATTCACTGGTGTTGTAAACATGAATACAGTTTGTATTAAGATGATGTATAGACTTGCCATGCTGGATTAGATCACTGAGTTTCTCTGTAAGATCACCGTGTCTCCAACCATAGCCAACATCTCACAGGATAATGGTATAAGACAGATCCTTGAAAGCATTCGGCACTCGCCAATGCATCCTTTAGTGCCATCTAAAAGAAAATGGGGCTAGAGAAAAGGGGAAAGCAGGTTGTTCAGACTTGCAAAGAAACAACAATTTCTTCTTGAGAAATACACGATAGTGAGAAAGCCTTGTGTCTGAGAGAAAGCTTTTTATTTAATAGTATCAGAGATTTACTTGAACAAAACTTACTTACCAGAGCGTACATAAAGTTACAATAAAACTAGTAGCTGTTTCTGGCAACTTAGAAAAAAGCCTCAAATTTTTGAATTCTTGCAGATATTTTTGCTATCTCAGTCATGTAGCTGGAATTTACTAAACTTATCCATTTAGTAAATTATTCTGGGTACTATTCTGCACTGGCAACTTGTTACTTCCCACGCTAAACTTGTTCACTCTCTTAATTAAATTCTCTGTTGAAATAGGGGGTTTTTTCCTAGAGAAACGAGATTATGAAACCCCCTGTATAATAATTCTGATTGCAGATATTGCTTGAATTTCTATATAATTAAGTGCCTTTTAAAAAACTGAATTTTAAAAAAATCAGTTCATATAAAGTAATCAATCTGGTAAGATCCGCTCTGTAATGCGAATGTGTTCTTAATTTGGGATTGAATAGAACTTTGTAGGAACCGTCACAGAACGGTACAGAATAACTGCCATAAAAACATACAGTTACATGGAAGGCTACTCGTTTCCATGGGGGCTGATGGCTACACCCAAACACAGATGCTGTTTGGATTGTCATGGGAACGTAAGAATCAAGTTGGAGCAAAATAAATCCAGAGAAATGAATTTTACCCTTTCTGTCCTTATGTACTAATTGGATATATTGCACTTCCATGGGATGAACGCACTTATTCAGTGTAAGCTGGGGTTTATTGAAGTAAAATTACTCGGATGAAGTAATCATATCGTGCAGTTTTTAGTAGTTTGTTGCACGATGTAGTTTATATAAACACTGAGTTAGAGAAGTACAGTTGTTTCATTTGCTGTCGTCTCAAATTAGAAGCGAAGCATCTTCCATCAGGCATAAATCCATTACTGCTTATTCCCACCAGTGTTGTGTAGGGGTCAGTGGCTTTGGGACTTGAGTGAAAGTAGTGCAACAGTAAGAACTGCTTTTTAAAGTAGGAATAATTTTTTGGGGAAAAAAAAAAAACTTGCAGAAAAGTACCATTTGCAGCAGAGAGACTATTTGGAAAAATGCACATACTCAGCTGGGTTTTGCGTGGCTACAGGTAATTTTCCTTTCTGTTTGGAGACTCTGTGGTTTTCCTTAGCAAATGTGCTTTGTAAGTTGGCTGAGCAGCGAGAACTTGCTTCAGAATTGCATTGTATTTGAAACGTGAGGAGGGAAAATGCCATTTGAAATGATGCTTCTTTAACAGATGG
>NW_010400444.1:18320-34794 GCF_000710305.1 Buceros rhinoceros silvestris | reverse complement strand
AAGAGTGAAACTGAAAGGATGTTGGGTTGCTGCCACTGAAATAAAGATGCTAGTTTCCATTCAGTCAATAGTAGCAATCCTATTTCTTTTCTTTTTGCTTTGTCCTTCATAGTTCCCTTGCTGTCATCAAGAGTGTGAGGGCCAGGGATGTTTGGATATTTGGAGCCTTAAATTTGATGTGCAAATAAGTTAAAGCTTGAACATTTTAATTCACCACTATGCTCTTATGCTTACTATAGGCTGTTCTTAAACAGCAAACATTAAATAAAAAAATCAGCATGTAAAGCATGAGAGAAATCTTTGAATCATAGTAAAAAAGGATCAGACATTTGGTGTAAAATCACAATAGCTCTGCTGAACTGAGAGAGAATAAGCTGTTTAACATAAGCTGGGAAGCTGACCTGAGGAACGCGCAATGTATTAACTGTATTTTCTCTAGATGTGTGTAAGAAAGTGAAAATGTGTGGAAGTCGTTATAGAAAGACTGGATAAATAATCACTAATGAATACTTCTCCCCCACCCCATTTGACTTGTTCAAGGATATTGTAATTTTTTTTTCCCTTGAATTCATTTATTGAATTTGTTGACTAAACTTTGGTGAATATCTGGCGACCCACAGCTTAGTGTGAGCGGTCTGCTGGGACTATTCCTTGTGCAATACTTGGGCTATTTTGATTAAAAATATTGTTTGGCCCGACTGTCCTTGATTGTGTAACTCTCACCAGAAATCTGGTTCTAAGAATTGCTGTCTGCAAACCCAGTAGACTTCCAGTAGTTGAAAGATGCTTTAATCAAGTTGGCAAAGGTGCGGTGTACCAAACATGATTTGTTATGATGCTAAATCAGTGCAGTCCTTTGAAGTACTTAATGTGCAGGGTGACCCAGTTAAGACAACTTTTCTACTGGAGATGATGGGAACATGCCTGCTTCCCCTCTTACAGTGGAAAGTACACATCTTTAACCAAGAGAGTAGTTCTAACACTTTGATTCATAAACGCTGCTTCAGTGCAGTATCAGGCACGAGGCAGCCACTCATTGCTTGGTGCTTGCTTGCTCCTCTGTGAGATGGGGACATACTCTGTGGTTTGTCACTGTAGGCTTTTTCTGCCCATAATGTAACAGAAAAAACTATCCCTTCTCTTGCCCCCCCCCCCCCACCCTTTAAAATTTGCAGTGTCTTACATAATCTCAGAGAGAAGAAAGTCATAAATTGCCTGACCCAGAGTTTAGAGTTTGAGTGTAATCCCTTGGGCTGTCCATGCTTGGACAATTTCTTATTTAATTTGTGTTGATTTCTTCTTTTTCTGCCCATAATGTAACAGAAAAAACTATCCCTTCTCTTGCCCCCCCCCCCCCACCCTTTAAAATTTGCAGTGTCTTACATAATCTCAGAGAGAAGAAAGTCATAAATTGCCTGACCCAGAGTTTAGAGTTTGAGTGTAATCCCTTGGGCTGTCCATGCTTGGACAATTTCTTATTTAATTTGTGTTGATTTCTTTACCACCAGCCCCCCCACTCCCCAAATTTTTGTATTACCAATTACTAATAATTACTGTATTACAGCAGTAAGTTTAATGGCCAGACCCTGTCAGTATTATTACAATTTACCACTAATGTATCCTTTTGCTTTTTACAATAAAGTGGCTGTATCATTCTGAATGTTCTCAATGGAAATGTGACAGCAAATTAGCGGGTCTAACCTTTTATTCTATTTTAGGAACACCACAACATTATTAAACATAATGTTATTTTATTCTATTAACCTTTTATTCTAAAATACTGGAAACAGATTGCAATTCTTTTAGTTAATTACCAGACAAATATTGGGCACAGTGAAACTTAGAAAGTTAGTGTAAGATTTTTTTTTTTTTTTTTTATTTCCTCATTCTCTTTTAAAGGAAGTCTAATTAGGTTACAGGTAGGTCTAGAATATTGGGCACAGTGAAACTTAGAAAGTTAGTGTAAGATTTTTTTTTTTTTTTTTAGTTCCTGATTCTCTTTTAAAGAAAGTCTAATCAAGTTGCAGGTAGGTCTGGCTGCTTCTACCAAAGAACTGTCAATAAGGAAAAATGAATTCTCTGTTTATTTAGCGTTTTGCAGGTGAAGAGGAAACTGAATTCCTGCCTATTGTTGAGTTGCCCCCTGCTCTGGCAGTGTTCTGGCTATGTAGCATTTAGCTAGTTGACAGTAATGACTCTGGCCTGCTCTATCTAGAAGCTCAGAGCTCTCTGAGACAGCTTCTAGATACATACACTTCTAGTCCTGCTTGCTGACTCTAATTCAAATTTACTCAACCTTTTGTGAACTGGCAAAATCCACAGAAGACTAACTCAGTGAGTGGGAACAGTCAGGCTCAAACTAGTGTCTATTTCACTCCCTAATCTGCCTCTAAACTAACTATAATAATTTTTCCCTTTCAAATCCTTTTGCTATTCTAAAATGCATCCTCTAACTAAACGGACCACTCTGTTAATGATTATATTGACACTAAAACTGTCTTCTTGCAGTAATCATTTGAAATGTCTTTAGAGCATCAAATATTTTTTTTTTACCACCTTCTCAACTGTTGCAGAAAACATATTGACCAAAGCACTTTAAATTTACTGCTGTCAGGGAGACAGGAGAGACAGTGACATGCTTAGCACGTTTCAGTTTTCTGCTCTTCAGTAGGTGCTGTCTTGCAAGAAGAAGGGATTTAGGAGTGGCCGAGGGTCAGGATCTTCTACAGTTTGAAATACACGCATGTCCAGCATGACTTAGGATTTTAGAATTAAATGGTTTGAATTTACTAAATTGTATCTGAGCTATTGGATTTCATTCCCTAAACACAGTATGGCAAATCAATCAACTCGCCTGAGGTATAAGTGGCAGCTGATGCTATAAATTCATGCAGGTTACACCAAGTCATGCACGCTGTCTGGGTAGCATTCATCCCAATGCCTGTTTTTAAAACTTATTTGGATATCTGCGTAAACAATAGCTTCCGTGAAAATCGATTTGCCCATTTCAGAAAAGTTTTTTTGTTTCCTTCTGGATTCCCAGGGATTTGCTAGAAGCTCTTATGAAGGGCTAAGGAACAAACTGGTCACACTCATGCGTAAGTTGTCAACGTACTTCAGATATAGAATTTGGGGAATCAGTTGTCTCTTTGGAGAGTTCATCTATTCTTTACACCAGGAGGAAGAAATGTTCTGATGAGTGTGCTTACGTTAAAATAAGTGTATAGCCTTGTAATGAAATATTCCTCTTGAAGTCTGAAGGCTACCTTTCCCTATTTCTGGAGAATAAGATTAAGATAAAGCGGCTTTACAATGATTTATGCACCTTGAGGAAAAGCAGAAGTTTGTAAGATAGCATTAATATCATGTTACCTAGCAACAAACAGTAATGAGGTTCAAAACCAATTCATGTAAAATTTTTGTGCTCAATTTTTTTTTGCAAATGAGCCTTCTCTAGCAGAACTAGATAAACCTTTTCTGTTAGTATCTTGGACTTAAAATTTTAGTAGTTTTATCCTTGGTGTGTTGAGTTGCTGTTTTCTTACTGCCTCTGGCAACTTCGATGGTGTTCCTAGGGAAGCACTTTGTTCTGCATTTTCACATGAACCAAGGGTCTTTTTCTTCACTTTTTGAAGAAACAAATTTAATCAAATCCTTCAATGTTTATTTGCATGTACAGCATTTACTAAAAATGTCTTAGTAATTAAGTGCTTTTTCTAATCCACAGGCTGTTAGTCTTGAGCCAGACAGTGAATCCATATATGCCTTAGTTGTTTACAAATCAGTGTGTTAATGACTCTGAATTGTGTGTTTATTCTCACTGGTGCAGTAACTATCACTACAAAAATGGCCACTAGAAATATCTAGCATTGAGCAAGCAAAATTGAATGTCACTGAGCAGAAAGGGGGAATGCTTGAGACACTATGTAAGGCATTGTCTGTCCTGTTCCAGGTGTTTATTTAAATGACTGCTTTTAGACTGCATGACGGGTGATGGATTTAAACCTTCTGCAAACTAAAGCTCAGTTCCTAGTTCCTCAAATAATGCAAAGACCAAAGCTAGAGCTCAAAGCGAGTGAATAATAGGGACAGTCTCCAAGTGCTGATGTCCACCAACAGAACCAGCCAGAGGCAAAGCAGTCTTAATTACTTAATTACTTAATCAGTCTGAATTTACTTAAATAGTTCTTAAAGGAGAAAACACTTTCAGAGAGGGCAAAGGCCATCTCTCAGATATGACAATCACTAGGATTTCTAGTTCACTTCACAGAACCTGCATTTAAAATAATTCTCTGATATAGCAGTGGTACTTAGAGAAGAAACTGCTTCCTACCCTTTCTGACAATATACTGAGTGTAGGAGGAACAGGGAAATTAAACACAAAAATTGCAAGTTAATCACCTTACCAAAGACAGACTAATCTACACCCCAATAGAGCCACTCACAATTCTGCATGAAATCCACGAGGGTCGTCGTCTTAAAGGATGCAGTAGAGGCATATGAAATACTGACTGGATAAATCAAGTTGCGTTCTGCCCAGACAAGTTACTGTGCATCAGTTGTCTCACGGCAAGAGTCAATGACGTGCCATTCCCCTCCGTTACCCACAATTTCTCTGCTATGGAGCTGCTGAGGTGCAGGTACGCTTGTTTAGTTTCCTTTGAAATGCTTTGGGTTTTACAAACCTAGACCTTTGCTTGGATTACAAAAACAACTTATTCCTTACAGCTGTGGCAGAGCTGATTTTGAACTTCACTGCTATCCCTCATCAACAGGAGATAAAATTAACATTTTGATAAGGAAACTAAACAGATGGCACTGAGCATCCAGAAATTGCGTCCAACTCCAAACTGCCATTGTTATGTCAAACGTCATACGTACTCAGATGCGTAAGTATAGACAATACAGCAGCACATCTTCTACCTTGCTTTTCTATGGTATGTAAAGTATTCCAGTTGCCATGTGTGATTATTAGACCTTCCAGCTGTATTGGAAATAAATTGGGATTATTGGAAATGAACAGCAGCTTTAATGATTAAGCTAGTTGCATACTTGCTGGCTGGCAAAAGGGTGTAAATAAACCAGACTGAGTCCAGTCCTCTTCATGAGGGGTTGGGAGGGAGGGTAGGGTGGGAATCCCAATACCGGAAGTTTATTATATTGGGGTTTTTCTTTAAGCTGAGGAAGTAATTCAAATGGAGTTCGGAAATCAGGCACGATAAGTATTAAGTCGAGCTTTGACAATTGTGCCATCAAACTCCGAGCACTTGTCAGGAAGTTAGAAAAGTTTGAGACAGCTTGGCAGAGTGTTTGGAAATTTAATAGTGTGTGATATCAAATTCTTGTAAGATGCAAAGAGAACTAATTCTTCAACTGAAGAGTCATTAAGTGATCCTACTCATTTTAAAAGGATGAAAACTTTACCTGTAACCGAAGTAGGTGCAAACCACAGTGAGGTATTTGAAGAGGATGGGTGTGTTTTCCTCATGCTTATAATCATTGTAAGAAACCTTTTTTACTGTTATCAGATATCAAGGAGTTGCAACAGAACAAATGAAGCCTCTTGTATACAGAATGCCTTTTTAACGACCTCAGATATTTAATACTTAATAATGAACTCCCATAGCATATGCTTAGGTTGTTTTCAAGCTCTGTTGGACTAGTTAGAACTAGTTGATCACACCTGAATTGAGACTTGTGTGGAGAACCCTTCTGGCTTGACTTCTTATTTTTGAAAATAAGTAACAAAATCTGAAAATTTGTTTCAAACTAGAAATTTCATGAAGTTTGATTAGGAGGAATTTACAGACCTTTGAAAGAGATTAAGGTAATTAAAATTCAGTTCTGTATTTTCAAAGAAATATGATTTTGACTAATGAGGGAACTGTCAGAAACTTTAGACAAACACTTTGCCAATGATGTAACTCGTGTGTAAAAGTCCTGTGGTGATTTCGTCAAAGTAATGTGTAAAGCTTGCACATATAGTGTCTCCTCAGCAAATGCCTTCTACAATCTTCAGGCTTAAAGGGATAACAGTGCTTGGCTCTGTATGGGTTAGTTTAGTCCACAGATCATCGTAGTGCAGTAATAGTGTCTAGTTTTAGAATTCAAATCCCAAATCAACTTTCCCATTTAAGAGCAAGGAACGCTCACTCGTTTAGGCACAGGAACGTTTCAGCTGGAGTATGAAATAGTGAAGTCAAAATTCTGTGCTAGTAAATTAGTGTCTCATCTTCAAAAGAGAGCAGCTGGCTTTTTGTCACTGGTTGTACTTTATCGTTAACACTTGAGCACTGTCTCACCCTTCAGTTGTATCTGTGACGCCGTTTAGGACGTGTTTATTAGTGGAAATAGGAGAGAGAGGCAGGACAGAGCGCACGAATTGGAGGAGCTGTCATTTAGTGACAGCTGAAGGTGAACAGTTCTTACGGTAGCATGAAAGTCTGCTTAATGTTACCTGCAGTTCTGAAGTCCACTAAACATATATGGTTATAAATATAAGCCCCTTCCAAGAGACTGCACTTTCCACTGTAGAAGTTGTTCTGTATCTCTGTATTTGACTGTCCTACCACTTGTAACAAGAAGTTGTGCTTTGTTCTTTGAAAAGAACCAAGTATTTGTGAAATGGATTTAGAAAAGATCTCTTATGACTAAATCCGTATCTTCCTCTTAACACCTTTGATCTTTGGCACTGGTGGTTTTTTTACAGGGGAGTGTGCTTTTCCAATATACGTGATGTTGTTAATGGAAGCACAGTGTTTGTGTGGTTGTACGTGCAAGGGAATGATAGCCTGGTATGGACAATCATTTCTTTTTGCAGGTGTCCTGTTAGATTTACTATTTCATAATCCTTCCGCTGTCGGACTGAATATTCTCATTGGCTAGATGGTTTCCTCTCCTCCAAACCCTTCTCTCCATCCTTGAAGGGGTTACTATGCTTCCAGCCACTGTGGTTTAATCTCCTTGTTACGCTTAATGGTCTGTAGCTAGTCCAGTCATGTGAAATCGGTTTTCTGGGGCAGCGTGATTTTGATGAGGAAGATGCATGATAATTCTGCCTCAGTTTATATGCTTTTAGTGCTGTCTGATCCCGAAACTCAAATGAGCATCCCACTTAGCTTCCTTTGCCTGGTCATTTTGCTTGATTAGCGAGTGATCTGATTTCCCCTATTCTCTAATTAATTTTTGGATGCAAGTATACTTGAATTTATAGTTTAAAGACGTAAGTGGTAATGACTTGTATTACTGTCTACATGTTTTATTCTCTTTGAATGTCTAGACAGACTAATCAAATACATGGTTGTCACATCTGTCCTGCTGTGATGATTACTCCAGTGAAGACACATTTTCTACTTTTTTGTAGATTGGTGTTCTGCAGGAATTTCTCGAATTACTCTTCCTTAAGGATATTAAAGTAATCAATTTATGACTTTTAGTGTCTTTCTGTTATACTGACAGTTAATGGACAAGCAGGCAAAGGATATTAAAAGATTTGGGTTCTAATGTAAAAATGGCATCAAACCCAGTTTTTCCTGAATAACACGGGAAGGTTCTATAGCATTGTTTAAAAACAAATTGACAAATAAAACCCCAAACAAAATCCCCCAAAGAAGATGCAAGCAGATGTTGAAGATAGATGTGAAGGAAAATAATATTTGGAAAAGCTGGTGAATGCAACACAAGGAGTGTAATGAAGCCTCTTAGGCAATCAGCTGGATGTGAGAAATAAATCTGTGCCAGGTATTTTATACTAGTATCACAGGTAAACATCAAAAGAAAGTGTGCATTGTGGTGGGAAAATGTAAATTATTCTATCTCATTCCTCTCCAAGGGATAACTTGTCTCTTCAAGAATTCCCCGTTCGCAATATATATGGCTGATTCTATCGCTCCTGAGTAATGTTACTCTCTAAATTGCTTTCATGCTAAATCATCTTTCTAATAAAATTGACTTTTTTTCTATAGAAATTCAAAATGCAATACTTGTATCCGTTCACAGTCACGGAGAGTTATGTTTGTTCTAGAAATCGCTTGTTTTATTTGCAAGGAAAACTTGCTACAGGAGACTTTGTGAGTGAAATAATTATTTAAAACTACTTGCCACAAGATGATTTAGCTAGAGATTAACCTGGAGGAGCAAGACTTTTTTTTCACCTCCATATAGATCTCAGTTTTATTGTTCTGCTTTTTGGACATGTGTTCTGGAGAATGCTTTTCTCTTGTGCTTGCAGAAGACAGTGTCTCATTTGAATTCTGCTCAAAACACTTAACTTGCCTTGATACGGCCGATGAGGAAAGAACAGTGGGTACATTGTACTGGGTTTTTGTGTTTGTGTTTGCTTGGCTTGGTTTTGATAATAACTGATAGGAAGGGGACTGGAGAGCTGAGATTGAATATTCTGGGAAATGTGTGCCCAAAAGAGAATTAGGCAAGTAAATGTTCTGCTTCGTTTCTTTCTCTAATAGTGGCCTATAAATACACCAGTATAACGATGGGAAGAAAGTAGATAACTAAACCACTTTAAACATAATTTAATTATCTAATTCTGGGTTATTTAGCTATTAATATCAGTTTAGCTATTAAACTGAATATTGAGGAAAAAACTCTAATATAAAACTATTATGTAGCTTTGCCAATTTTTTTTTTTTTTAAGTCTTGTCAGGTTCCGTATTTTTGATTGAGAAGTATTTTATTTGCTAAGCTTTAGGTATGCTACATTTAAAGCAGACCCTCCTTTATAAGAAATATTTCCAAAACTACTTCTATTTACTGTGAACATCAGTTTCTAGCTATATAAACTGACAATTCCTTATGTGAGGATGGCACTAGAACAGGCTTCGGGGTGTTACTTTGTTCCGCTAACGTGGTTTCTGCCTTGCACTCCTAATTGCCCTGGTGACCTCTTCCAGTGCAGTTACCGCGTTCCTCTGATGAGGTGTGCCATACCACGCGCTCTGTCCTCTCCCCGTTGCTGGAGCAGTACCTGTGCTCCGGTTTAGCCATTGACAGGACTGGCTGTGTTGTTCTGTGGGCCGTCCTTTCTCTGTGCTTTCAGGGATGTGTTGTAATGCAGCTGTGAGAGAAATAACTGTATATTAATCTTTTAAACGCAATAACTTTTAATAAACTGAGGTAATAATGAATTCTCATATTATGTCATTATCTTTTAAAAAGTGATGGTTCGATGGCATAGGTAGCTCATGCTGATTACTTGGCTGCTCCATCTAACTCCCAGTGGCTTTCTGTACCTGTCATCTGAAAGAGTAAAGCTGCGTGATGTCTGGAATGCCACTGAAAGTGGGCAGCCTTGGCTCATAGCTTTTATCATCTGAGAGAAGTTGTGGTTTTTGGTTTTTTTTCCTTAAGTGCCCAGACCCATTTTAGAAGTGACTTACACACCTGGGAGCCCAAATCTAATAGAAAGTCACAGAACCTAAAACTGTAGCAAGTACAAGTTCTTTTGGAAGCTAGGTACCGAAATTAGCATTTGTATCCTTAGAAATGTTTCCCTTTTGATTTATTTTTCTGTGTTTCAGAAACTCTTCTCATTCTGTCACTTCAGCCCACACAACACAGTATTTTGTGCATTATGTGCTTCTGCTGTTAGACTGTTGTTTTAAATGTGGTGTACTTAATGAAATGAAGCATCTGGATTTCAGCAGTCATTTCAAGAACAGATAGTATGTATAAAGAATACTTTAAAATGTTTTTTCTGAAAGTAGATGTTCATAAATATTTCATAAAGACATTGTTTATAACTAAGTAGTTTTCAAACTATTTAAAAAACCAAAATGATTTGAATGCTGCTCTAATTAATAGTTGTTAGGGAGGTAAATCCAGCTAATTCCCTGACTGAAGGTGCTAGTATTGCTTGGTTTTCTGTGTTTTCCTTTCCTACTAATGCTTTTTGTGTTAGTGTTAAAACTGTAGGGAACTGGTTTACAGATAAAATAGAGCCTCTTTGATAAAATTGCTGCAGTGGGAAGATTCCAGGATGGATGCAGTTTGGAAACAGCAGTTTGGCTGTTAACAAGACCAACTCAAGTGTGTGACTCATGCAGTACGGCTGGTGATAGGTCTCAGTAATTGTGTGCCTCTTTTCCCAACAGTGATAACCCTGGTGGTAGAGCTGCAGCACATTTCTGGTGTTGATTTCCTGCAGGGGCATGTTTATGTTGGAGGCTCTGCACAGGCTGCTCTGTGGACATCAAATAATTCTATTGGTTTGAAGATTAATGAGGTTAAATTAGCTCAGTCATTTACTGCACATTTTATCGAGGTTCAAGCTGTTCAGACTGTTGCAGTTAATAGAAGTAGCCCAGAATGTTGCCAGTTAAATGCAAGTTACTCATCAGGGATCCAGAGTTCATTATTGGAAGGAATAGGACAACTTTACTTGGTGATAAAGTTGGACTTGGGAATATTCTTCCCTGTGTTATTTGAGAGGCAAAACTGGAGAAAGATTCATGGCACAGCATGATTCCTCAGTAACACATTTAGGGGGAGGTATTGCTCTCTTTATACCTGCTCTACAAATGGGAGTACTGGTGATTAAAAGACTCCTTCAGGCCTTTGGTTTGCATAAAAATCATCTCTCGTTCATTAATTAAAAAAACCCCCGTTAATCTCTAAAGGGGAAAGTGAATAGCTAGGAGGAATATCTCTGCTGAAAATCTAAACCCAGCACAGAGGAGAATTGCTGTGAAGACACTTGCTGTGCCTTTGTTTCCTCTTGAATCAGAAGCTGTTGCGCACACAATGGTCCATAATATCGAGGTTTTCTCTGAGGGTCTCCTAAGTCTGTCACAAAAAGATCTTTGATGTAGGTACTAGATTTAAATATGTGCTTCAGTATGACTTTTGATGTGGAATAACCTCTCGGGGGTTTTTTGGGTTGCTAAAACACCATCTAACTTTCAATGGAGTTTTGTACCTTATGTGAAAAGGTATTGCTGCAGCTACCATGGTATGTCTGGAATGCTGCTGAAAGAGCCGTAAGGTAGATGGACTTGGCGGAGAAGGCAGCCTGTTTTTTCCTGGCTGGTTTCCACTTTGAAGGAGTATTGCCCTATCACTAGCGGGAGGTAATGCACTTTTTTTTTTTTGGCAGGGAGGGGCTATGGCAGAATGGGAATCTTCTGACTGAGGAAAGCTTCGGTGGGCTGTGGGTCTTTCAGCAGTGCTAAAGTTTTTCCTTGTTGGAAACCATGGGGAAAAATCAGGTCTAACTACTTAATAAAGACTAGTACTAAATAGTAGTCCAAGACAAAACAAACTTTTCTTTGTAAAGTTGTCAGATGTTTTTAAATCAGCTTCGTTAATGGAACAAAATACTTCTGATATAAAAACCGAAGTGCCATCTTACTCCCAGAGGCTGAACATGTATGGTTTGTAAGAAATCAAATGCAATGTGTTAACAGCTTTTTTTTTTCAGGGGGAGGGGGCAAGGGTGGGAGGGTGGTGGTGTGTGGCAGCATGAAAGCAGAGTAGGAAGTCAAGTGCGGTAGTGATTTTTCTGAAACTTGCTCTCATCCTGAATATAGACATGACCTCATGCTCTCTGTGGGTTACACACGCAGTGACTTTGGTTCATGCCTAGACAGTAGGGTGAGGCTGGTATTTCTGTGGTCGTAGCTGTGAAGAGGGTCTCTCTAGGTGCCTTGCCGATTGAAATTGCCAAGAAACTCTAATCCTATTTCCCACTACAGGAGAACAGCAAAAAGAATTATTTTGAAGTCAGCTGGTCTGTAAAGGTGTTTAACCAGCATTAATATGTTTTTATCATGCTATCAAGCTCAATGAAGTGCAGCCAGTCATTTCAAGTGAAGAAAATTTGGCTCATTAGACATGACATAAAAGCCTGAGAAATATGGCGTATGATCGGAAGGAATCAAGATGCCATGACAAAATGAATGTGAAAGCCCAGGACCAGGCGTGATAAGGTATTTTGTTGTACTTTGCGTGATAGTGACTGAAAGTCTAGAATGCTTGTTTCTTTGTCTTTTCTGGGTATGGTGTGCCATGTTTTTCCTTACTCTTACTAGTTAGGATAGCTTGAGGCTTTTTTTTCTTCTACCTTGTGTTATGTAAGCTGAAAAATGCCTAACTCCCTCAGGTCTGACAGTTACACGTTCAGTCATTTTAGCACTTGCCGCTTGACTCCTGAGAGCTTCAGGATCTCTTCCCCTGCATGTTTTCCTGCTCAAGGCAGCCAGCTGCAGTGTTTGTCACAAGAGTTGGTCCCTTTTTGGGAACACCTGAAAGAGACCTTGTTTTGGATTCACCTTAGGTGAAAATGTTTTGCTTCAATGTAGAATGGATCCCTCTCTTCTCCTCCCAGATCTTTTAAGAAATGCTACTTTTTCAGCTTTGCTGATAACGCTTTTTAAGCAAAGGTAGGCTATATAATACATTGCATAAATAAGTAAAACGTAGGCTCTGGAATGGGTTCAGTATTAAGGAGAGATTCCTGAACATCCCACATTGGGCAATTCTCTGTTTTCTGGATCCTTGGCTCTGTAAAATGGCACAGTACTATCATTCTGTGGAATTACGCTGGATATGTCAAATGGACTCTTTGACTCTTTCAAGTCTGTATTTAGCTCTAAAACAGAAAGCTATAATGATACAGCATTTAAGACTTCGTAAATATTCCTAAGCACCCTGTTGTGGTTGGTGGTGCTTCCTGAGTACTTGCTATGTTTTTTACATCAATTTCTCTTTTTGAAGACCCAGAGAGAATCTCCATTGTCTGTTGGTTTGTTTTTTTTTTTAATGTAGCAGAATCGCTTTTCCACTTACATGTGTGTAAAACACAAAGCATTCAGAAATTGTTATCTGTTCTTGGGAGCTTAGGACTCCAACCAGATAGTTGATGCAGCTAGTGACAACAGCAATGACAAAACTGTAAAAGCACATCTGCGGGTCAGACATTTCAGATGAAGCAAGATCAGGAAGGAAACTTCAGCACAAGGCATCATTATGATGCATTTTATGTCGACGAGACTGGGCTAGAAGGCAAAGCCTGCTAAAGACTATTTTTGCTCATGGACTAGTCCTTTGTCACTACTTAGGCCGTGCTCATGCTGTGAAGCTGCTGTGAGTTATGTTTAACTCTTCCTTGTCAAACTGGATGGGGAATCCTACTCTAGTAAACCTTCAGGATCTCTTCTCTTACCTGTAGCACCTCATCAACGTGGAGTGCTTCTGCACTAGGAAAAGCACGGGAGCAGATGGCCCACAGAATGGAGATACTGACAGAGCTGATGAGGCAGCTCTCTGATTGAACAGGGTTTGTGGGCTCTGCTTCAGTGAGACTTGAAACAGGGAAACCCTGCACACCTCCCCCTTCCAGACTCTCAGAATGAGGAATGAACGGGGAGGAGAGGAAAAGCCTTGGATATCAGACGTCCAGTTAATGTTCTAATGTATTAAACAAGACTCCTGAACTTTTTTCCTGGTTATACATGAGGAGCAACTCATCTATGGATTTGTCCGTTTTATAGTAGGACTTTCTCTTCCTTTTGAAACAACCTCATTGTTTCATCCCGTATGAAAAATAAAAGATTAAATCTAGCAAAAAACTATGGATTGATGGAACAGCTTTGTCAATCTCAGGAACATTTTGAAACATTTGCTACAACTTACATTGTAATTTATGATGACTTTCAAGGAAACCTTACATGTTTTCAGAATAAAACTCAGCAATGTTCTTTTTGGTAAAATGTTGTGCAATTCCCTCTGCCCCCCCAAATTCTTGTAAATTTTTTGTCTCTGTTCTAACTTCAGGGAGAAGGCCATTATGTTGAAAGAACTTTGTGGTACACTCTTGTGCGGAAGGTCGTAAGAATATACAATTGCCAGAACAGTTTGACACTAGGAGTAGTAGAGTTACGGTGTCTTCTCACTGTTTGAAGCCTTACAAATTTTCTTCTGCACCTGTTCCAAGCCAAGTGGATATTATTTATATGCAGTTAATTACTGCAATATCAAGCCTCAGGTGCTATCTCAACAGTGCTTTCTAGCTCAGAATCAGCATTGTGCCTTCTGTGTTCGTGTAAGTTCGGGCTGGCTTAGGGTATGGTCAATGTTCATGCCTGCTAGTGTAGTGTAGTCCTGTCAGTCTGACCAAAATTCATGACCTCTGCAATACTGGTATGGTGACTGTTACTCTGCTAAATAAAGAGACGGCAAGATGTATAAGGTTTCAAATGTTAGTAGAAATTTGAAGCACAAGTGATCTCTGGGAAAACTCACATCATTCTTCTGTGTAGCAGGTCTGGACAACTCCCAAATCTCACGATGTTCTTGTTTGCCTCTTGGTGTTAGAGCTGAGTTAGCTTTAGAGACCATCCACCCCTAATTATGGAGCCGCCACCAATCTGTAATGCCTGGCTGGTTATATTGATAGCCTGAAGCGGATTTCAAAACCAATTGTAGCTTGCTGGAAAAGGGCCTAGAGTAAAAAAAGAGAGGCACTAATACTTTAAGTCCTTACCATGTGCTGTTTATCCTCTCTCAAAGCCTGTTTGCCTATCTGCAGGGGAACCATACTGTGTTTCTGAATTTTTTACTTTGGGCAGTGGCTTATAGCAAGCATACAAAATAAGTTTGTAGTTTTGTAGGAAGTTGTTCCACTTTTGACTCTGGAAATAACCATTACTGGTCAAAGTAATCCACTTGTCACCGTCGCCCTGAAATTAGGCATGTCACTGCAACAGAATGGCTGGGTCTTTTTCCATACATCAAAATTAATTTAGAAAACATACAATAAAATCTGTGGAAGAAATTTTTAATACTTAAGTTGGGAAACTTTGTTTGAAGCTAATAATTGACATTTTCAACATGCATTTCAATTCCTTGTTCTTTGAAAGATTCTGCAGTGGATTTGAAGGCAGAGAAGGCCAGGTTCTAAACAAGGTGAATTTTGTAATCGTGCCTTTTTTCTGCAATAGAGAAAAACAATGAGATGTGATTTGTTACTATCGTTGTCTTGGCACACAGAAATCACCCAGTGTCACTCTTGTACTGCACAAACTCTTATTCCTGACTACTGGGAAAGGCCATCTGAGAATTTGGTCCAAATTTCATTGCATTTTTACAGCCGGTGACTTATCTGTCGTGTCAGTCACATGGCAGGGAAAGAATCAGGCTTATGTGTCATAAGGCTGTCTCTAAAATTGCCTCCGAATTTGATGCTGTTGCACATGCACAAAACGTTTTTGCTTCTTGTCTGTAGTCAGGTGCATTGGTGTTCTGGAAGAATTTAAGCTTCTTTTTCAATTAAATATGCCACTGAAGAGACTCCGATTGTGCCTATATTAGGCTTGCTTTCTTCTGAACAGAGATGAAGTTTCAGTCCTTGATCAGCAGAGATTACCCTTTAGAGAAGGACGAGGTGGAAAAATAATGAAATCCATGGTGCATATTTTTAAAACACATAATGTAATTCTGTGTTCATTGACATCTTCTGTCAGAATGAGTTAGCTACTCTTTGCCTCATGACAAGTGGTTTTTCTGGAGGTGCTGCAATGTGGTGACAGTAAGTTTCTTTGAGCTACCCTTATGCGTAATGGTCCTCGTGTGTGCCAGACGTGGGGGAGAAAAATAAGCAAGCAAGTGTATGACTCTGACAGTGTGGTAGTAACAGGAGTTACTACACAAATAAAAAAGGTTTAGCAGTGAAGGCTAAGTAGCAGCAGATGGTGAAAGATGGACAGTAATGGTGGAACCAGAAAGGTCGTGGTTTCCTAGAGAGAGATGTGAGGTGAGCTGGGAGCAGGTAGTTGTGCCATTAGAGGACGGAGCTGCAAAGGACTCAAAGGTAAGTTGTAGGTGTGGGACTATGGACGAAGGATTTTTGTTAAATGATGTTTTCTTTCAAAGGAAAACATTGAACAAACTCATGAAGAGACTAGCGAACAAGCCCTACTCTTTTAAACCTAATCAAATAGTTCTGTGACATCAAACGTACTCGGAGAATGAAAAAATTTTAGCTAGAAATGGAAGTGAAAAAGTTTCTGGATAGCAATAAAGTGGAATCTCTAAAAATGAGCTAGTCACTGTACATGGGAGGGCTTGAATATTCCATTTAGGTAAAAGTTCCTGTTTTTCTTCTCAAATATTACTAATGTGACTTTCTGGTCATGTAGACCTCTTGTCTAGTTTTATTGTATTTTATTTCTTCATTAGGTAAAACTCTGATTTGGGGTAAAGGTCACTGTAGTGAAAAATAGCCTTTTCTCAGTGTTTGTATCTGGAGAACACTTTTTTAAACGGAGCCCCACTTTTGTATCTTGACATACTAAATGGAGACAGGCAAGCTTTAGTGCATGTCGTGTTCCTTGTACTATAACTTAATTTGAAATGCTTACCACTTTGGAAAGAAGAAAGCGAAGAACACTGGCAGCAGATCTTGGGCTGAGTCATCTGCTTTATCTTTGCATTAAAGGTAGAGAACAGCGCACCTGATAAA
>NW_010400444.1:0-18203 GCF_000710305.1 Buceros rhinoceros silvestris | reverse complement strand
GCAGGAAAAGCACTCAACCGATATTTTGTAACCCTGAACAGAGTTCTTCCCTTGCCTTATGCAAGGTGTCAATTCTTCACTGTGTTCACTTGATATATAGCTCTCTTTAGTGTTGTGCTCTGAGTGTTGTCAGTTACTCCTAACTCCTTCAATATGTCTGCTTCTCCTTTCCCACTCCAGACCGAGCTGGATTAATGTTACTCTGTGTTTACCTGCAGTCGTTGGTGTGTATAATGTGTAGCTGCTCGTAGCATCTTCAAAGAATGAGGCCCTTAAGGAGAGTGGTGGATGGTTATGAAAGGGTTCTTTTCCATGCCACAAACCTGTGTCTTAACAAGCAAATGTAAAATCTGGGTGAAATAATTTCCACAAGAAGCCGAAGGTTGAAGCTATCTAGAGTGTTGTTTGCGGCTTCTGTTGGCCGAGGATTTTCCCTTTGTATTGATCTCCACTGAAACTCAGGTGTAATCCTTCAGATTCTCTGTAACAGGATACTTGAATGCTCTCTGGATTAGACACTTTCGCTGTGATATTGATCTCTGTAGCTTTGAATAATCGTTATAGATGGGATCTAATACATTAAGCTAAGTTCGAGGCTAGATGATAGCCCTCTGTTTTGAGGTTAGATGAATCACCCTTAGTTTGACTAGGAAATTAGACAAGACGAAGAGTGGCAATGAATAATGTTAAATGGTTTTGCTTACTTGTGAAAAATCATTAAAATACTTTCTACTGGGTTTTCTAAAACCAAAATAATAGAACTGAAATCAGAAGTGAAATGAATCACTTATAAGGAAACTCCTGTTGCTTTCCAGTCCTAACAGTGTTCTCTTAATCTTACTGAGTTGATTTTCCCCCTGTTAATGTGCAGAGGTATTAAAGAGTTTTTTATCATGGAGGGGTTTTTACACATTTTTTCCTTGTGCTTTATTCATATGTCTGAAGTATTTCAAACCTTCTAGCTGTAGGTTTTGCCTGCAAAAGCACAATTTTCCCCACCTCTGCTGAACTGCAACTAAAAATGGTTGCAGGTATATCTATTGTATTTACAATGTTTATTTGTATTTAAACCCTCTTTTTTATTGTTATGACTGCTAAAGAACAGTTGAACTGTGCTTTAAGGCATTACTTCAAGGTAATGCTTTATTCAGACTACTACTTAAGCAGAAAGGCATGAATCTGAGAGCAGATGTAATCGAATGAAAAGGAAACTGCAGCTGTAAAGAGAATTCAGCACAAACAGTGATGAAAAAGTATGTCAGCACTTCTAGGGGTAAACAGAGATTGTTCAGAAAAAAAACAAACAACCCCACAATAATAACAACAGAGGAAAAAAGCTTATCTGTTGCTATTATTGTGGGGTTAAAACCCCATAAAAAGTGGGTTTGGGTGGCCAGGTTGTTTGAAAGGCCAGGGCTGTGACGTGTGTATCAGTATTTTCTAGACCAGTTATAGCACTGTGAAAACCAATACTGAAAACAATCATGAAAGATCTTGGAAGGGCAAACAGGATAAAAACTGTCATATGATTCTAATCTAGAAGAAAGGCTTTGCAGCTGCTGATAGGATAGACTGTGGAATGTAAGCTGGAGTAAACCTGTGTTCTGCATTCTCTCGGTAGCAGTGGATAAAACTGGCCTAGAAGAAGTTCTGTGACGACAGCCATCTCCTTGGTCATAAGGAGCTGATAGGAGTAATTGAGACTGGAAGAGACCTCTGGAGCCACGGTCCAGCCTCCTGCTCAGAGCAGGTCCAGTCACATCAGGTTGCACAGGCCCTTGTCTGAGTCTCAAACACCTTCCTCAACCTCTCTGGTCATTTGGTAGTTAACCTTTCTCATGGTGTTTCAAAACAAAAAGAAACCTTAATATTTAGTCAAAATTGTCCATGTTATAACTTGTCTTATGCCTTTCTTATGACTGCGCAAGTCATGGTCAACTTGCTGTCCAGCTGGATTCTTTTCTGCAAGGTTACTTCCTAGATAGACGGGTCTATAGAGAGATAAAGGTATAGTGTCAACGGTTTGGTCGAGGTAAATCAAGGTCCGGTGACAATAATACCCTTCTGCTATTCCAGCAGCAATAGGGGAAGGGAGAAAAGAATTCATGAGACCTCTAAAATGCTTTTTGGGAAACTGAAACAAACTTTAATAACTGTACAAACAGATATATTAGATACAAATGAAAACCAGTAAGGTATTGAGGGTTTGGGGAAGGCAAGGGTTAACCCGCGGTCGGGAGCAAAAGCGAAACCCGATCTGCGGCGGTGATCCGAGATGGCGGCGGCCACGTGGTCTACCGCATGACTGGAACACAGGAACCCGCGCGGTTACAATATTCCCAACCCTGCGAATAAAAGTAGAATCAGCACAAAGTCCTACCAGTCTCTATCGTAGATTGAGGCAGAGCAAAGGCAAACCAAACCTGGTGGCGAAAAGCGGTAACAAGCAGGGAAAGCAGCTCCTCGGGTGTGCAGGGGGTCCAGACCCTGCTCTGTGCGCGGTAGCACTTGTGGCGCAGCTCCGAGGGGTGTGCCAGGAGTCTCCAGCGTGGCGCATGCAGCGCTAACTTTACCAAAGAAGTGGTGGCGGCTTGGGGGGTCTCCGGCACGGTGGCTCTGGCGAGCAGCAGGCAAGCAGGGGACAACTCCCGGGATGTGCACGGCATGTGCGCAAGCAGCGAAGCGGCGTCAGCGGTGGGCTCCGGGCACGCAGCAGCTTTCTTTTCCCAGCACGGCTGTGGCCCCGGGATGAGCGGCGTGTGGTGTGGCTCTGGGACGAGCGGGGCTCCGGGCACCCTGCAGCTCGGCAGCGGTTCCCAGTGCGGCTCGCGCTGGCAGGGACGGTCCAGACAAGCGGTGAGCAGGTGACAGCTCCAGGGAAACTGGAGCGGCTTGACTTTTTGGATGGTGCGCGGTTGGTCCCGGGGGTGGCAGAGAGTGTGGAAAGACTGCGATGTGGTCCGGTGTAGAGAGGGTGCTTGTAAAGGCTGACTCTAGCATGGGTGCAGCGCGGCTTTTAAAGCGGAAACGGCGCCAAAATCAAACAGACCCGCGAAAACTTTTAACCAATGAAAAAATGGAGATGCAGCTGATGTCACATGGCAGGGAATACAATTGGTTAGTTTAAAGCAAACTTCTTCTGAAACAGGAGAAGTTGCTAAGCCATCACATATAGATACTTCCGTATCGCACTAGATCATATTAGCCGTAGCCTGATTGAATGAACTGGGGTTCTAAGAAAAGAGGCGAGAAGGCCAGCGTTAAGACGCACATATAATGGATACTATAGAGCTGAATATTTAGTAAAAAAAAAAAAAAATTCTTTGTAATCCACAGCATCTGCAGAGGAAAGTGGAACCACCTGAAAGAAGCCTAGAAACAGGTAGAGAGATAAATATCACCAGGTAGTTTAATTCTTCATGATGTCATGATCCATTGTGTTTTGTGACCTTTTTTTGCCCTTGTACACATTGACCAAAACAGAAGATGTTCCAAGATGATGACATGGACACAAAGCCATGTGGAAAACAACCCCCCAACTAAGAGATTTCTGTTCGGACCCCGCACTGCAGGTGTTAGGGGGGTTGCATCTCACTGCTTAGAATAAACGTGACTGAAGCTTTAGATCGTATTGTAACAGCAGGATCTTTCTAGCTCCCTTCATGGCTTCTTCTCTGTTCGCTTTGGAAGCAGAGGACCATGTAGCAATACTTCAGAATTGCTGAGAAAATTTAAACTGAATTAGCACCTTCCCACTGTCCATAATCTCTAGTTTTCACTGTCAGTTCAAAATTTTCTTTTTATCTTTGGATTTAGAAACAAATACATCTTTAGGAATTCTGATATTTCTCTCTTTCAGACTTTTAAATTTTTTTTTTTTTTTTAATTTCTTATCTTTAGAATTCAATGCCCAAGTACAAGAAGTTTCTCTTGTGCTAGTGGCAGCTTGCAGTTCCACTGTTTTCCTGGCAGGGAACAATTTAAGGCTGTATGGGCTTCTCTTTTGTTTTCAACATTGTCCTAATATTTTTGAAATCATTGTGCTTACCCATAAATAAAAGAGATGATGGATTTGGCATTTAGTGTTTTGTCCAAATCACGTTTGCCAGCTTTTAGGACTTTTATTGTTTGATAAACGAATACATTTAAAAACTTCATAGTTTCCAGGCCTGTAGAGACGTACCTGTTAGATAGAACTGCCCTGTATGTCCTAAATGTCCAGTAGGAAATCGGAACAGTAGGATTCAAAGTAATCTTGTAGATCTGGTAATATGTTCTGTTTCGCAGGTTTGGCTTCATTTTTGTGCTTGCTGATATTCTGAAGAAATGAGACTTGTCAATAAGATTGTGAAATAAAATTTCTCAGCTCCTATTTCAAGGTGTCTCCAGGGGTAAAGGAGCAGGCTAAAAGAATTCAAAAGGCAGTACTTCGAGTTTTTTGTATATCTGGATAGATAGTTGGGTGAATATTTAGGCAATTTGGAACATAGAATTTTTCCTTTTTATATTGAAACAAAACTAATTATTTAAGCAACTAGATTTTGCTGTAATTTTGTTCCAGCTCCCGTCTCTCCTTTCTATTAGGTGTTTTTCACTTTTTTTAGGGAAGTTGCTTCTTAATGTTTAATTGTAGTATGCCCTTTAGGTTGCAATATTTTCCTCAGGGATAACTCTGTAGGCTGTAGTAACTTGTTCATGAAAGCTGTGTGACTCCTTCAATGAGGAAAGAAGCCAACGAAACTAGCATCACTCTTGAAAATACACGTGAATAAGTGGAGTTCCTCCTGTTAACATATCGACTATGATATACGTCTGGTGGAGAGCCAGTCTTATACAGCAAACTGGCCAGGTCAGAGCTGTGATGGTTTATTTATCGAATATAATGAGAAGATGAAATTTGGTTCAAAAGTTCTTATTAAAAAACCTTGTGAAAAGAATAAATTGAATGTTTTCAGTCTCCTCCCCCCCAGAAAAGTTTCAAATAGTGGAATTCAGAACTGCGGTGGTTGTCATAACGCACACCAAAGAAAGAGGTGTTGGGATTCCACTCTGCACGCAGAGCATAGGACGGTTTTTCAAGTCATGAAGTAGTCAAGGAGCACACGATGTTTTTCAGGCTGTAAGTTCAGAGAATTCAGATTTCACTCTACTACTAGGAGGAGAGTGCCTTTCTTGTGGCAGTGAGGTTTCTTGGAAATCAGGACTCTGAATGTCAAAATGACTTCAGTACTGTCATGTAAAATAATGAGTAATAATGTTTTTAGTTGGAAGGGGCCGAATTAGGACTGCAGAGAGCTGTTTTATTCCGTGACATCTTAATTGCTTATCTGGCGTGCGCAGAAGCGTGCTTGTTTGTATGGGGGTTTCAGGGAGAGGCAAAAAGAGGGAAGAGAAAGGGAAGAAGGAAAGGAGTATGTGAGTATCTGCAAACGTGTAGGAGGTCACTTGAATTAAAGACGACCTTAAACTAACCAAATAAGTGATCTGCCTGAAACAGGGAATTAAATTCGTGGGAAATGTTTACATCTACCTCTGCTTCTGTTCACTCATGAATCCAGTCTTTAGGGACTTGTAAAATCTAATGGGAAACATAAGGAGAATCTTATTGTGGCAATGGGATCACCTGTCTTCATCTGTTACGCAAGTGACAAGAACTCGAATTTTACTCCAGTCTGGGTATGTATTAGAAAGGCTTGGAGGCTGGCTTTCTCTTTTATAGCTGCGTTCCACTTCCTGTAATGTTTCATCTCCAGATCTGAATAGTTCAAACCAGATTTTTTTCCCCTTTTTTCTTCATTGTCATGTGTTAGGGACAATATTCATGGAAAAGTATTTTTACTTTTCCCAACAATATCTTAGAAAAAATTCTTGTCCCTCTAAAACCAAGAAGAGGTTAAGTAAAAAATTATTCTCTTCCTTTGAACATATCTGTCAAGCTTCAGATAGTAGATAGAAAATATGGGAAAGGAAGAGGGTCTTTGACCCAGAGATGTGTCCTGTTTGTCTCCATGACAGTCTGCTGTGAGAATAGCAGCTTTTCGAGATAAATCCCAGTTAACCTAGTATTGGATCGCTGGTTAAAATCCCCAATCCACATAACAAGGATTTTAAATTTTGTACCTATTTTATCATAGCATGTGTGCCCTGGGGACTATTGGCGTTTTTCTCATAAACAGAAAGATTAGCTATTTTTAGAACGTGTTGGGCTCAGCTATGCTTCTTGTAGAAGTCATAATAGAACGTTTTGAGAAGTATGGGTACTCTAAAGGGATCTGACATTTGAAATATAATCCTGAATGAATTTATTGTGTTTTATGCTTTGATTTAAATTTTACTTGTTGGTTTCTCTCATAAAACATGGGACACCTCTGAGGCAATTTGATAACAAAGTTCTTACATTCTGTAGACAGTGTCATTTTCTTCCCTCGCGGAAGAAGGGGAAGGTGAAAGGCATAAGGTTACAAAGCAGATAAAGCTCATCCTTTCATGGACCTTCTTAAAACGCTAAAAAAGGCAAAACCAAACCTGCTGTATTTCCAGTTACTGTATTTTTCACTAATTTCTATAATTTTCTATGATTCAGTACTATTTGATCGTATTAGCCTAAATCACTCTGCATGTAATACACAATGCCACTCTAATAATAAAAAAGACCCCGTGGGGTTGTTCCCAAAGGGACCACGTAGCAGTAGGTGAGCTTACAGCACTTGTCACGGATCTGGTTATCAAAATGATGTCTAGCAGAGATGCTGAGGTTTCTCAGGTTCTCGTACCAAACTACGTGATAATACCTCTGTTTCCATTCCCTGCCTTTTCCCACTGACTTTGACAGGCATCAAGGGAATCACAAAGGCAGCAGATGGTCTGTGCACGGTTCCCTCAAGCATAAAACAACATTTCTGTACTTGTTGTCAGGACCTTAAATTGCACGCTGTTCTATTTGATTATTTTCAAACTCTGGATTGGCCACAGGGGCTCAGCTGAGAAATATTTGCATATCACTAAGTGGGAGCAAGCGCTGAATTAAAGTGGCAAGCAACTGGATTGAAACTAAATTCTAAGTAGAAGTCGCATACGCTCATTTTTAACTAGGTTTGATTTTATTATTTTCAACGAAAGCAATGACCTCTCCTAAAAATTTAACAAGGCCCAGGTTGTGTGCAATGTGCATATGGAGGTTTTTTCTTGTTTTCCCCTCACCAAATACGTTGGAGTGGTTTGCTTATGCATAAAAAATAGAAATTAGGAAAAAAAATCCAGACACTGTGGTATAAAGTTTAAAAAATGTATTCAGATGTAGTCTAAAGAGTGTGAATTCCAAGCGAGTTTATTAACCTTAATGTTGTTCTGCTGCAATCCAAGGAAATATAATGTATTAGCTCCTTATTGAACACAATGCCATTTTTAAAAATTCAATTTGCTGTGCGGAAGTTCTCCCAAGATACTGTAGATAATGTCAAGTTTAAATCTGTATGTGAGTCTACAGAGATCTGCATGCAGATGGAGCTGTGCAAAGCCAAAGGAAAGATTTTCATAAGCACACTGGGCTTAACAATTTTTAATTTATGCTTTCCTCCTAGATCCAGTTTTCAACAGCCTTAACTGCTTACATATTCAAAGTTATTTTGAAAGTGTTTAACATATAGATAGAGGAAATGCAGCCTGAACAAAAGGATTGTTATTTCAAAGAGGGAGGAACTGTGATGGAGAAAGTGTTTTGCAAACGGTGAGAAAAAATATGTAACTGGGCTGTGGGAAGGCAAAAGTCCATGTTCCTTATCACATGAATTCAGTCTCTGACTGAACGATTTTCCTCTGAGCATGAATCCACCCTCGGTCAAAGAGCTTGCTTTTTCCCATTGATCTTGCCCTTGCTGCACTAGGAAATTGCGGTAATAAAACACAGGATCTTGTGCATCTTCGTTGGGTCTGGTACACTATAGCCATTTAAAGGCTTTGCTTTTCTGTTATTTTTTCGGTAGAAGAGAAAGAGGGCAAAAATTTTTATTGTAGATGATTCCTTGAGTTTTTTAATAGGACACGGCTGAGATCTGTTGCACTAATAAAGGAACATTTGGAATTAGGTATCACAAGAGCGCATCATAAACAGAGATGAAATTCGTCGTGTAAATTACTTGCTATGATTTCTTTCGTGGATTTGTAGTTACAACTTTAAAATCCTTGTAAGATCTTTGTCCGCAATGTGAATAGATCAGAGTTAGGAATAAGTGGCAAAGTCTCTGCTTTCGTTATGATTTTGGATGCTGTGCAGAGTAAGTGCAGCTTCCCCCCCAGCTTGCCCCCCGCCCACTCCGCTATTCTCTGCTTTTTTAACTGTTTCCCTAGTCATCAAAAACTGAGGAAACTGCAATAAATCCAAAATAGTGTGTTTTGCGGTTGGGATGCAACTACACTTGCCATTTTGTGTGTGTGTGTGCATATATAAGTATGTATTAAAATGGTACTAAATGAGCATGAGAGAGAACTCGGCTCATGTGCTTCCCTCCGGGTGGGTAGGAGCAGCAGGTGCAGCCTGATGTTGGTGAATAACCGAGGAATAGCCTCACTTAAAAAAAGTCACTTTGGTTGTCTCATCTGAAATCCCTGCTGGACAATAGCTACAAAATCGTGATATATAAATTCACTTAAAATATTTTAAATCTAGTACTGATCTGAGCCTGCTCCTCCAAGGAAAGATTTATTAAACAAGCAAATAATCCTGAATGAGAAGGCTGAGGAGAAGAGGTGCGTTTTGTTGTATTTGTATGGCAGTACCTATGGGAATATCAGAAACACAATCTTGTTTTCTTGTAATCTCTGCGTTAGAGGAATAAGGCTTGAGTTTTCTCAGAGTTTTCTGAAGCAGAGTCTTGAGAAGAGAGAGCCTTGAGTGCCAGACTGATTGCTGCTTTAGAAGAGGAACCTCATGGCTTGTGGTGGATGGCTAGAATTTTTTTTTAGTAATGTTGCTAAACAAAATAGAGTCAGCTTCTCCACTTTATTGTAGTGAGCATGTAAAGCCATTTTTTACAGATATCTTTGCTGCTACAGTTCATTTTAGGCTATCTGTTCATTCATTGATATTGGTAGAAGTTCGGAGGTTTTTCGTTGAGGAACAATTGTTGTCCTTCATTACAGGTGAAAGACAAAATAAAGCCTCCAACATCACCCTTTCACTAGCTCTTAGGCTTGGACTATGTAAGTTAAAAACAAACAAAAGAAAAAAAACCTGTAAACCTCCCAAAGCTCAGTAGGAGGACTGATGTTCTGTCAAGTGTTTGGCTATGTTCCTTTAAGACACAAGGGCAACGTGACTGTTCCTAATTTTTTTTGTATTTAATTTTAAACTGCAGATCAGCTTTTGCTTCATCCTGTGAATTGATGGGCTATTTGCAGCGGAAGTGAATTAGGTGTCTTCCTGAGGCTTATTTTTGTCTTTTGGCTTCATCCAAGAGAGATCAGATTAATTTAACGGGAATCTTGTCTAAAATACTTGCCTCAGTAAATCAGAAGCAGGTCAATTTTTGTATTGAAAAAACAGTCTGAGCTGGTCCTGGTCTTATCTCAGACATAATCTTTTGTATCTAAAGTGTCCAAGTCTATTCTCTGTGTGTATCTGTGTGTGTGTGTGTGTGTGTGTATATATAGATGTCTATACACGCACTCTCTAAGTACATTAACTCATTTTTTGGCTGGTGGAATTTTGTAAAACACTTTTGTAAGTTCTCTCTAGGGGGGAATGAATTTTTTTCCTTTCTGTATATCTATCTTGATATGGTTCCTAATTTAAGAATTTTCATGTATGGCCTTTAGTAAGGCCTTTGACACTGTTTCTCAGAGCCTTCTCTTGCAGAAACTGGCTGCCTATGGCTTGGATGTGTGTTCTCTCTGCTGGATGAAAACCTGGTTGGATGGCTGGGCCCAGAGAGTGGTGGTGAATGGAGCCAGATCCAGCTGGCAGCTGGTCGTGCGTGGTGTTCCCCAGGGTTCAATTTTGGGGTCTGTTGTCATTAACATCTTTATCAGTGATCTGCATCAGGGAATCAAGTGCACCCTCAGTAAGTTTGTAGATGACAAATTGGGTGGGTGTGTTGATCTGCCTGAAGGTCAGGAGGCTCTGCAGAGGGTCTGGACACGCTGGATCAATGGGCTGAGGCCGTTTGTATGAGGTTCAGTAAGGGCAAGTGCCGGGTCCTGCACTTGGGCCACAACAACCCCCTGCAGTGTTACAGGCTTGGGGAGAAGGGCTGGAAACTGCCCAGCAGAAAAGGACCTGGGAGTGTTGGCTGACAGCAGCTGAAGATGAGCCAGCAGAGTGCCCAGGTGGCCGAGAAGGCCAATGACATCCTGGCATGTATCAGCAACAGTGTGGCCAGCAGGAGGAGGGCAGTGATTGATCCCCTGTACTTGGTGCTGGTGAGGCGACGCCTTGAGAACTGTGTCCAGTTCGGGGCTTCTCACTTCAAGAAGGATGTTGAGGTGCTGGAGTGTGTTCAGAAAAGGACAGTAAAGCTGGTGAAGGGTCGGGAGAGCAAGTGTAGCGAGGAGCAGTTGAGGGACCTGGGGTCGTTCAGCCTGGAGAGGAGGAGTCTGAGGGGAGACCTTGTCACTCTCTACAGCTACCTGAAAGGAGGTTGTAGTGAGGTGGGGGATGGGCTCTTCTCCCATGTGACAAGTGACAGGACTAGAGGGAATGGCCTTAAGTTGCACCAGGAGAGATCTAGGTTAGGTATCAGGAAGAACTTCTTTACAGAGAGTGGTGTGAAGCCCTGGAATAGTCGGCCCAGGGCAGTGGTGGAGTCCCCATCCCTGGAGGGGTTTAAATGCTGTGTAGATGTGGTGCTGAGGGTCATGGTTTAGGGACCCTGCCAGGGCAGGGTGAGTACTTGGACTCGATGGTCTTAAAGGCCTCTTCCAACTGGATCATTCTGTGTTTATGTATTCTTTAAAATTGTTCAGCCTTTATCATCAGGTAATTTTCAGGTGAATCTCTGGGAGTTCATGCTTGCCAGGTGCTATGAAAACTTACACTGAAAAAGAAGCCCAGTAAGTTATCAGACCTACTGACCTCGATTTTGTTGTACCATCAGCCTTGTTTTCAAGGCTTAACGTTTCTACTGCAGTTTAAATTTGAACAAACACTTTTTCTTTATTCTTGGATATTCTGAGCTATTTGGTAGAAATGTATGCTTCTAAGATTAGAAGCCTGTTAGAAAGGAGAGGGAACAGAGACTTGGAGTCAGTGTCAGAAGGACTTGAAGGAGCTTGTGAGCCGATATAAAAATATATTGGTTTTTTTAACAACTTTTTTCCTATAATTCAAATTTTCCTTACCTGCACCCTTCTGAAAGGGGGATATTCACACCACTTATCCCTTTTCTTTTAACACTGCACTGTCCATCGTTAAGCAGCTCTGAGCACTGAGGCCTCCCGTAAATGCCCCTGTCTTTCTTTCTAAGCATGACCAAAACCGTAACAAAAGCTTAGTAGCAATAGTCTCATTAGCTTAGTGTTCTCTCCTTTTGCTTCTGCTGTGCTATTTTTGCCAGTTCAAGGTTGATCATTAGCAGTAATTTTATGCAACTGTGACACCTTGGTTAGATATTTGTGGGTTGCAGTGTCTCTTGATAAAGCAACAGATTAGAATTAGAATGAGCTGTCTTCCTTAGATGATGCACATGTATGAGTAAGATCTAATTGTTCCTTTAATAGAGTAGGTGGGTGCAGGGAAAATGAAGATTTGGAGATGACAAAGCAAAATGTCTCTGTTCGTTCTGTGCTTCAGCATCATATAGAATAGATACAAGAATTATTTTTCTACTCCTTTTCAAAGGATCAGTGTATGCCACATACCTGCACTGATAAATGCTATATGCTTGCTATGTCTCAAAGTCTAGGAAATAATAAACAAGGCTCTGTTTTATAAGAGATAACATAGATATTAGATAAAACTCCATGTATATTAAACCCCAAATACTGAATTATTAAGTCTGCTGAATGCGCTGCTGAAGAATCCAATTTTATTCTCTAATCTCTTGCATGATGCAAGCTCATGGTTCATAAAGATTGAACTGTCTCCGTTGAAAGGTTATTTCTTCTCTCAGGTTATTTTCACGAGTGTCAGAGTCATGTCAACAGTCTCACCAGGGGTAATCAGGGGAAAGCATTGAGTTAATATGGCTGCGCTGCTGGTGGAAATTTTATGAGATGTTTGCACTCTCTGGCTTTGCATTGTGCCATAAAGACTTAGGCTATTTTGGTATACACCAGGGTTACGCAAGAGGTGCTCTGTTTGTTGGCCTTGGTGTGCTGTTACCTGATCTACCTTTCCTGAAGATTCCCACCCTAGAGGGGAAAATCGTAATGCATGCCTTATGATTTCAGCAAAGAAATGGGGAGAATTTGGGAGAATCACCATCTGGGGTCGTACAAGAGATCAAATCTTAGATAACGTGAATGCAGAAGACTAGTGGAATACCTTCCCAAATCCATCTTCTAACGGTCGGGCCGCATTCTTTAAATAAACACACTGGAAATAGTGTTTATTCTCACCAAAACTACTTTGTGTAACTTTATGTGGTGATTACCCAAATTAGGTTATTGTAGCAAACCTTATCTCTGTAATACCAACCTGGGTACCTCGAGTAGTATGAATTTTGTAAGGTTTTTTTTTATTATTGATCCAGAATGAGCTCTCTACCTTTCTTCTTCTTGGCTTTACATTTTGAAACTTAGCTCCTATGCTACCTTCAGCTTCATGTATTTTCTAAGTTATCTTTTTGTAGGAGATAAATTCACCAGCAACTCGTAACACAGCTATAAAGTACAGTGTTTACTGCTAGTGGTCCTTACTCAGCGAGTGACCTGTGTGAAAGCTGGATGCTGGCCCATGGGGAAGAGCTTTACCCGAAGTGCATTTGGAGTCATGGGAAACTTCTAGGGGGTTAAATGTTTTTTCCAGTAATGTTGATTTCTCTAGTCTTTGTAGGGTCTGAGAGGCTTATGTTGTCAGGTGCGTTGAACTGTGTTAATCCTCTCTGGTTGGAACAACGAGGCTCTGAGAATCCCAAACGATGGACGATATTGGTTGCTGTACTTAAAGTACTAACAACAGTGTCATCTTCAGATCCATAGTGAAGAATTAGAGGAACTAGAAAGTTAAAGCTTGTTTGCAATTCTATTTCTGTCTGTTGGAGGTGTCTTCACAGATTTGACAGTGCTTTGAAGAGGCCACAAAGCCGAATTGCCACACCCTCCCCCCCAAGTGTATGTGGTTGGGTTTTGTATAAAATTAGATTTGATTTCCCTAGTTGCATTATTAATTGTTCAGCCAGCAACTGATTCATCCCTAATATACAGGTCTCATTGCTTGTATAAACAGTCTTCTAAAGGAATTCACTTGGTAAATTAGCTTTGTGTTTAATCTAATTAAGATGAAATAAGAAAATTTAATTTAGTAATATTAAAGATGGGGAAGAATTTGCCTAATGGAGTCCCCTTTTCTTCTTAAAACAGTTCTTGGACATTTGCAATGGCATTGTTTAAGTGTTTTCTGGATAAAACGTGGTACCAGGGAGGCAGCGCGGCACTGCCCATAGCAGTGTCACAAACACACACACAAAATCTCAACCTCAGGTAAAGAGACTTGAAGTAATAGGCAGGCTGAAATATCAAAGCTTGTCACTTGTCCCTTTGATCTTGCTAAAATCAGTTAGGGTTGTGCCGTATCATTAGTACCAGGAGTTTTCTTTAGCTAAATAAAATTAGCTGTACCTCTGAAAACAACTTTTGGCAATGGTGAAAAATCTGATAAAGTGAAGTAAAAAAAGTAAATAGTTCTGGATCAAAAAAGGGAGGTGGGGTGGGGAGTGGGAGAGAGAAATGAAACAACCTTCATATGTTCCTTTTGAAAAGTGTCTTTTTCCTTGGTAGTGCAAATGCTGTACCTTGAGATATGACCGTTGCTGTGAGCACTTTTCTGAAGCATTTCTTGTACGATGTGCCCAATGACTCTGGGAATGGAATTACAATGTATTTTTAAATACTGCTAAAAGCGAAACTGCTGGAACACTTTGAAAGCGTCTTGCCTTTTGTTCACCTTAATTTTCCAATTTAACAGTCAATTGTACTGTTACTTCTTAGGCTTTTTATGTCTTAATGCTGAAGATCCATTTGAAAGCATTCTGTATTGTTCAATAATTGTTAGTTTTCCTCAAATGTCATAGTGTCTGTGTAGGAAGCAAGAAAAGAAATGGCTTAACTAGTAGATAACTTGTCTAATACACAGCAGTAGATTTATCTCCCTAACTCCCCGGGCCCTTCACACGTTCTGCTCATTTTTGTTCCTCCGGTGCCACTGCCTTGTGCAAGTGCTGCATTTGGGTGTTGTCAGGCCACTGTGGTCAAGCTCGTTTTTTTTTTTTTTTCTTTAGAGGTAGCCTGGTTGCCTAGCATCAAAGTGCTTTTCTTCTGGTATTTGGGCTTTTTTTTTAATACATGAAATATCGAGCTGTTGCATCAGTTGCAGAAAAGCAAACTGTCTTGCAGCGGAGATCGTGTGTGCAGACACAGCCTCAGCTCCTTTCATTCAGAAACATTGATTCTGGTGGTTCTACCTGTAATCTGAATATCGATAGTAAAATTATGTTTTCCAAATTTAAGGACTATATATACAAAGATGTTTTTCTAAAATTTAGTTAATGCCATAAGAGATGAGTACAATAAAAGCTTATTTTCATGATTGCTTAAGTGCTTGTTTTCTTAAACTTAGCCTTCATGGAAGAAGTAATTTCTAGTATTATATTTAGCTTTGTGTTCCCAGATCTTGAGTCTACAGTCTCTAAATGACATATGCAGCGGAGATCGTGTGTGCAGACACAGCCTCAGCTCCTTTCATTCAGAAACATTGATTCTGGTGGTTCTACCTGTAATCTGAATATCGATAGTAAAATTATGTTTTCCAAATTTAAGGACTATATATACAAAGATGTTTTTCTAAAATTTAGTTAATGCCATAAGAGATGAGTACAATAAAAGCTTATTTTCATGATTGCTTAAGTGCTTGTTTTCTTAAACTTAGCCTTCATGGAAGAAGTAATTTCTAGTATTATATTTAGCTTTGTGTTCCCAGATCTTGAGTCTACAGTCTCTAAATGACATAATCAATACAAGAGTACAGTGAAATAAACTTGAAACAAAAAGAAGTATAAAAATAAATTCAGTAAAATATCTCAAGCCAACACATAATCGATGCTCACACAGAAATTCTGTAGCACCTCAGACATTTGTTCCTGAGGTAAGCACTTGGTGTCTTGATTATATGAGGTCAGCAAAGCTTCTCCTGTCGTGTGGAGAGGATATCCAGCAGTAAAACTGGATGTGGAACGCGTTTAAACACTGGTTTCCTGATCTATTAGAAACTTGGTATTTTAGGAGTCGGTTAGCAGTTGTGATTTGCAGTAAGGCTTCCCTCGGTGTGTGTGTGTTCTGCCATGAAATCGTGCTCCTGTAAGCAGTAAGACTGCTGTGAATGGTGTTGGCCGTCCGCTTGCTGGATTTGTTCTCTCCAGCCTCTCTTCTGGCTGTGCTGCAAAAGGCATTTGGGGTGTGGGGGGGGTGGAGTTTCAGACTTGTGGTTTTGTTAATTGGGAACTTAAAACTTTTCATGAGGTTTTTAGCTTGGCTTTTATTTATTCTGTCCAACTACATTTTAATGTATTTTTACATTTATGATTATGTGGTTTTTTTTTCCAAATAGGAGTCTAGTTGCCCTATCCTGCACGCAATCTGTTGGTTACACTTTGTCATGAATTTTCACAATGTTTTTGTGACAGTGTTAAAAGTTAATTATCTACTATCAAATAATGATGAATTTCAAGTGGCTGCTAAAGTTCTGTAATTTCTTTAGTGTTGGTTGGTGGTGTTGAGTATGGAATAGTGTTGCTTGAATATATGCTACTTAGCATGTTCTGTCTGTTTAGAGGACGTAATTCTACACAGGAGAAGAAAACGGTGATTGTGAAGATCTAATACAGAGTAATTAGCTGTGAAAAGCTGTTAAAGGCAGAGCTGCTTTTCTTTTTCTTACAATTACCTTCTTGGAATACCACCTTCTATTCCTGATTAGTATAATAGAAATGGGCAGTATTTTCAGCTGTGCGTAGCCCTTCCCTTAAAACTGAAGGACTATTGAGCAGAGAACTTCCATAGCCTCATGGATGCACTGTTTCCTACCTTTCCAGGTGTTTCTGCCCACTTAGTTTTACTTTCCACCCCTCAGGGTCTTTAAAGGCTTTTTGAATAGGTGGTCGTTTTGTCACACCGATAGAATAACTGCACAAATCTACCTTCAGTATACGTATTAACACAGTTTTTGCTTTTCAGAAAGTAAATCACCAAAACTGTCAGTTGTACTGGAAACGTTCGCCCCAGGCTCTGAAAGCATGTGGCACGCGAGCAGTGTGTCCCCAAAGGGAAGCACAGTGACAGCCCAGGCCGTCCTGCGCAGTCTCGCTGCCAGAGTAGCCTGCTGGAATTGTTCTATTTGTAACATACGCTGTGATATTTTTAGTACACCGTAAGCAAACCAATTTGTATAAAGGCAGATATAAGATCCACAAATCCAAGTTAAAAGCCCTGAAATTCATTGGTCTTGCTCCAGATTTTATATAACTTTGCACTTGTGAGACTGTCCAACAGGTATGATGTTAAGTACTCTGCGTCTTTTTGATGTTTCTGTCAATTTAATCTATAGCTCTTGGTAAAATGAGCATCTGATAGTAAAAGGGAGTTGATCTGAATTGCATTTTGCTGGTGGAGTTCATCTCTTCTGGATGTTAGCGTGGCTTTGAAAAACTTTAATTGGTGGGAATTTACAGTCTTGGCTGTTAACAGGGCAATCAATGTGCCATCGCAACTGAGTAACTGCATTACATTATCACCGAGGGATGTGATGAATTTTATTTTGCCAGCCTGAACATTAATTGTGAAGATGTCCTCATCTGTTATCTAATGAGAACAAGCTGGAAGCCCGAGGAAATTTCTCAGAGGGTGTCTAAGGGCGGCAAAATATTTGTTTTGCAAGCAGAAAAGCTCTTTCCCGTAACCAGTAGCGGGGTTGTGTGACCGATAAAATAGGAACTGCAGTGGGACAATCAAAGTGGTGAGAGTGGGATACTTTGCACAATTTGCTACAAAACTTGTGCTCTTTGATATTTGGGCTTCGACAGCTGTTTTAAGAATTGCATAATTTTTAAAAAATCTAATTGGGGCAAAGTAGAACCCTAAGCCTGCGACATCATTTTCTGGTAGGCGTGTTATAGAGTCCTGCTGCTAAGGAACAGCTTGTATATAGACTACTCTGCTTTTTAGAGTCCCAGCGTAAGGAAAATGTCAGCAGTCAATCATTACACCCAATGAGAAAACTTGAAAGACGTGAGAGTCAGTGAATGGGTACAATTGCTGCCTTTGTATGGGAACAAAACCACCTGTTTTGTTAAGCAACTTCTTAAGGTATTATTTAACACAACTTAGTTTGTCTAGCGTAATTAAATTACTAAGCGTTGTGGAGTAGTAGACAAAGATATTTAAGAAGCAAGGATTAAAACTGTTTAATAATTTAAGTACATCAATATGTGACTTGCATTAGCTGCAAACTATCTCAGGTAATACAGTGGGAGTCAGGACAGGCTTGGGGATTTGTCATCATAGACAAAACTATGTTATCACACCTGCCACACCTTTTCTTTGTCTAGCAACCTTTTGAATTACAGTGTACTTTTTACTAGGTGGCTCAGTCTCATCCTCAGCATGCTTTAGCGTAATAAAAACATGGGTGACTAATCGCACAGCTTTGATGTGTGAGGGGGGCACATCTGAGTTTGGAACAAATTCATCTGACCTGTGACGAGGCAGGTCCAGTTCAGTACTTCAGTGTTAGTTAAAAGGTGAACATAGAATCTATTACTTTAGTGTGGTGGCAAAGATTTCCTAGAATGATGTTATTTCGCATGTGATTTAGGTTCCCTGCCAGTCTAAAGACATTGATTTCTAGTGCATCGGTGAAGTAGTAATATTTGTGTGGTCGTGGTCCATGTGAAATAAATAATTGTACTAACTAAAAACATAAGGAAGCTTAAACTAGTTTAGCTTGTGTTATAACTTGGCACATCTTGGAGATTTTAATCACGGTAACATTTAAATGA
>NW_010400443.1:43592-44933 GCF_000710305.1 Buceros rhinoceros silvestris | reverse complement strand
TTATATTTATATAATATCTAGTATTAACTTCCTAGTATTACGATGTACACTTTTTAAATATTAGTTTCACATAAGTAGAATTGCCACTACTTTACGCAAAAATGTCATTCAATTAGTTTCCTTCCATGACAGAAAATACAATTTAGATGCTCTCCTTTTCTGATTAACGTTTGACAATATTTCGACAAGTAATATTCGACAGCTCCAGCTGTTGAAAAAAACTGAAACCTTTAGTAAAATAATAGAATGTAAATATATGGTAAAGCATTTAAACTGTATTTTCAAACATCACAATGTTATAATGATACACATTCCCTTGCTTTCTACTCTTCAAATATTGAAGGAGAATAGAAAATTTAAATTAAGGGTAAAGAATAAAGCTGCTTTCCAGCTTTTGTGATTATTGTATTTCTGGCAGAATCAAGTCAGAGACTAAAGGAAGATTCCATCAAACAATTTTCTTGCTGTGAATCCAAATCCAAGGCTATAAATTGTTCTATCTAGAACTAAATAAATATTTCTGCAAATTAGGAAACTGTACAAGTTCATAGAATAAATATTCTTCAGGAAGTGTTTCAAGAGGAAGAAAAGATTTTGGACAATCTAACTTACATTCTCACAGACTCACAGAGTGGTAGGCATTGGAAGGCATCTCTGGGGATCATCTAGTCCAAATCTCCTGCTAAAGCAGTTTCCTCTAGATCAGGATGCATGGGAACCTGTCCAGATGGATATTGAAAGTCTCCAGAGAAGGAGACTCCATAGCCTCTCTGGGCAGCCTGTTTCAGTGTTCCTTCACCCTCAAAGCAAAGAAATTTTTCCACATGTTCAGATGGAACTTCCTGTGTTCCAGTTTGGGTCCATTGCCCCTTGTGCAGTCACTGGGCATCACTGAAATGAGGCCTGCCCCATCCTCTTGACACTTGTCTTTTAGGTATTTATAAGCATTGATAAGACCCCCTCTCAGTCTTCTCCAGGCTAAATAGACGCAGCCTTTCCTCCTAGAGAGATGCTCCAGTACCCTCATCAACTTTGTAGCCCCCTGTTGTCCTTCTTGACAACTTCCGAACCCAGAACTGGGCACAGCACTCTGGATGTGGCCTCACGAGGACAGAGTAGAGGAGAAGGACAACTTCCCTCAACCCACTGGTCACACTCTTCTTATTGCACCTAAGGATACCATTGGACTTCTTGGACATAAGAGCATACTGCTGGCTAATGGATCCACCAGGAATCCCAAGTCCTTCTCTGAATAGCTGGTTTCCAGCCGATCAGCCCCTAACCTGTACTGATGCATGGGGTTATTCCTCCCCAGGTACAGGACTCTACACTTGCCCCTGC
>NW_010400443.1:32222-43438 GCF_000710305.1 Buceros rhinoceros silvestris | reverse complement strand
TTCATTTTGTTCCTCTCTGCTCAAGTCTCAAAACTGTCCAGATCTCACTGAATGGCTTCACAGTCTTCTGGTGTATCAACCACTCCTCCTAGTTTTGTATCAGCAGCAAACTTGTGTAAGGTATATACTCTGTCCCATCATCCAGATCATTGATGAGTATGTTGAATAAGATTGGACCCAATATTGACCCCTGGGGAACACTGCCAGCTACAGGCCCCCAATCAGACTCTGCACTGTTGATCACAACCCTCTAAGCTCTGTTCAGCCAGTTCTCAATCCACCACACTGTCCACCACCTAATCCACACAACTTCATCTGTTATCATTAGATCTTCAGATGTTATATAACATATATAGAAGATGAGTAACCAATACAGAAGATGAGTCAAAGAAAGGTAACACCAATGTGCTGAGAGTGCTAGAACTGTCCTGGTGACCTATTTTACATTTTACATTTCAGTAATGATGGTACTTATTAACAATTAAGACATCCTGTCCACCTGTTCCCATGCAATGCCAGCTACTCTTTCTGTTAGCCATTTGATAGAGAAACCTCTTTTGCAGAGGTTCCCAGAGCCTGGACAATGACTGAAGAAGGTCCTCCGTCTCTCTTTCCTGAATTATGAAGTGTACACTGGGACATTGAAGTTAAATGTTTGTATACACGAGGATTTTTTAGAAGCAACAAGAGCCTGCTTGGGTTGTAAAATGGCTCATTACATCCAAAAGTCTGTGTGTGCCAGGCCTAAGCTCTCCTGGATACCCACTTTCTCGGTAAAAAAAGCAATGAAGATTTGTGTCAGTGTCATTACAGATACCCGGAGTGTTGCTGGTCTAAGTAACTTTCCTGTTTTGAAAGCCTGCAGTCTCTTTGCTGTATTTCTGGAATCTACTAAACCTGGGACAGTTAGGAGTTGAAACATTGCGTAGAAAACTGATGAAGTCCATAAAGAGGTCATCAGCTTGTTCCTCTGTCTCCTGGCCAATCAGCAGCTGCTGCTTTTGCATTGTGCAAGAGGTCTAAAAGATGTTCAGAAAAGGCTTATCTGGCAACTTGCATTCACCTTACTACCTGATATTTGCTTGTGTACCAGCTGATACTTGCCCAAGCTGGATAACGGCAATCCAGTGGGCCGTGAAAACAGGATATTTACAGAGCAGTTACTTCCATGTACTTGCCCAGCATAATGTGTAACATCTTTTGACATGTGCCTGCGCCTAGTGTGCTTGGACACGTCCACATGCGAACATGCTCTGAAGTGATTCTCTTTAGGCAGAGTCAAACACCTGAAAGCTTCAGGGAGTTAAATCTTCAGGCTTAAGGTTCCTTACAAGTAATGAAAATATAATAATGATGGATCTTCGTTAATTGTTTTGAAGAGCTTGAATGATGGGGATGACTTAAAATCCTATAATGAGAGAGAATCCCACTACAGCAGTTATTAGAAAGGGTAAGAATATTTTTCCCTCACAGACTTTACAGCCTTAATGTGCACGTAACAAGATAACTATCAACTGATTACATGCACTACAATTTTAAAAATCAGGGTTAGAAGCTCTGTCAAAATGTGAAATGTGATTATTTCTTTGAGGTCATGCAATTTACAATATTAAAAGCAAAGCATATTCGTTTTCTGTGAGTCAAAAATCAAATTGTGTTTCAAATGGATCATTGCCCTCATGATGAGGAAAGATGTGAGTATTGTATTCTGTTTACAGGTTTTATTCTGTTGATTCTGTTTCCTTGTCATCATGAATAACAAGATTTTTACATCAGAAGCAGCAGAAGATTATGTAGACAGAATAAAAGCTTTTAAAATAATTATCATTTGTGTTACTTCACTCTTTTATTCTTTTCTAGATAATAATTCCTTTAATAACAACCTACATGATTAATTTCCAAAATCTTAGATGTTTACTGTATCTGTCTGTCACACTGAGTATTTACCTGCACGTAGATATTTATGCAAATATTCTTACACAGATAATTCTTGAGGTTTGACAAATTTGGAATTTAATGTATTGTTTAGGAACTTAATTATCTTTTTTATAAGTCTCTGAATTTTTTAATTCATGTGTCCTGTGCTATGGAAAAAGGTGACATGGTGTGAGAAGTCGGAGTATTATGTTAGCAGAGGAAAGACAATGTGAAATAGATGCATTTCTTAGTTTGTTACAACATGTGTTCAGCTTTGCTTTGGACAAGGCATCACTCTGTGTATATGTTTTCTTCACAGTAATTGACAATGGAAAGACTCCAGAAGTGAGTACTTTAAGACGTAGGAAGGTGAATTTTCTGGGAGTATAGTTAGACCTGAATAAATTTTTTAAATTTTCAAATTTTTTTTCAGTATTTTCAAACTGCTAAGCAGGGTTTCTTCTTGTTTTAGCTTTTACCTGTAATGTTCTACCTATCTCAGTAATGTCTTTAATTTTTTAAAAAATTATACTTTCTGATTAAAAGGAGAAAAAAAAAAGTCCTGTTCAAAGACTCTTATTCAATGCTATTAACAAGTTAGATCTTTAGCTGATTCAGGACTCGATGCACTTTTCCAAAAAGAAATGGGAGAAGAACAAATCTGGAAAAAACTCTTGTTTAATGAAAAACACTTCATCGTGATTCTATCACTCCGATTCAGAAGCCTACCATGGATTAATCAGTTCCTGGCAGAAGTTAAAACAGGCTAGGGGATTAATTTATTTGAATTGGCTAAAATTGTTCTAGATGAAGTTCCCAGATTTTTCACCATCCTTTAGCCAGGAAAAAATGGTCACCCAGACCATCTCTTCCTGTCCTGGAATGCCCACTGTCTTCCTTCATTTTTTTTTTCTGTGTAGTGAAGTCTGCATCAGGTGGCATGTGTGTGTACACCGGAGCACATAGATGGGTAGAAAAGATCACCCTCTATTGCTAGGAACTCTAGCCTGAGTGAGATAGTTTGCCAAAGACATGTCTGTCTTGAAATGATGAGGTGTTTTGCTCTTACAGCTAAGAAATTTTCATTGACTGAATCCTGAACTTGGCTTGTTTGAAAGGAAATAGAAAGCAGGAACTGCTTTTCCAAAATAATTAACTTACACCTACCCCTTCTGTTGTTGTATAAAAATGAACTGCTGCACTCTATAATCCTAGGTGTATTACTGTCATGCAGGTAAATCCAGGAAAGTTATTGTAAAACTCTGAACATCGTATCAGCATTACACATTACTGAGATCCCTCAATATGGGAAGAACACAGCAAGAAACTTGCAGTGCTGGTCCACACACGTGTCATGAGGTGCTGAGACCTGGACTGAGTATCCATGATACTTTGTAAGGCAGTGTGATCTAATTCCCTGGAGGCCACAGCCCAAGATGGTGGCACGGGCAATTCTCTCTGCTTCCCTGTTTTTTCAGAGTCTTCTTGTATAAAACAGGAGTATTAAGCCTCACTTCCCTTGTAGAATGTATTGACAGAGGATGAAAAAATGCCATGTATTACTGTGTCTGACTGCTGCGGGGGCTGTGACCATGCATCAGAAGTGGAAACCTCCTGACAATTGCAAGTCATAAGGGTTCATTCCATTGCATAACCACAAAGCGGATAAATCCTAAAGCTACAGAAAGGTTTTCTGGAAATCTGCGTATGGTCTTGCAAAGCTTTCATGGTCATTAATGCTTAAAAGAAAATTTGTTACAAACTTTTCAAATTTTAAGGTGGCAATTTACAAATTATTTTTCAAACCTATTTAGGGAAGTCAAATTAATCATGAAATCATGAGAAAAAAAATAAACCACCTTCTAAGAATTTTTAGAAACCAACCCTGAAAAGCACACAAAATTAAAAGAAGTGAAACTACACCTTAACATAGAGATCCATTACATATGGTCTCTTTCTCTGAGTATGAATGTTTCTCTTTTTTTTATAGAGGGTGACTATTGTTAAATAGACTTGCACCTACTAGTATTGAATATGTGAATAGGGAGTGTTTTGAGCTATTTACTGCAATCTGTTGGACAAAATAAATTAGTGATTTTTTTTTTTTTTGCAAACTTTGTCTTGTTATATTTGTTTAGTTTGAAGTAGGGTTATGTAACTCATTTTGAAAATATTTTTTATATTTCAACTAAATTTTTTAACCAAATATTATTCCAAAATTTTTAACAGCTTCAATGCCTCCACAGTTATGTGATTCCTTAGATCTGCTGCCCATGAGAAAAAAAATTAAATCAAAAAATATCATCAAGCTTTGCTTATAGACAGTTGCTGTATATTAGCTTATTGTGCTGTATTCTGGGATTTGCAGAGTCCCGACTGCAGAATATTTATGGCTACTGCACCAGAACGGTAGTTTTGGGGTAGGGAGTATATCAGAACCAAGAGGATAAAGACCTATGTGAGCGATGGGGAGAGAGATGTCTTCCAACAGTTATATATTAATACAATAAAGGGTTTTTTTCCCAAATGATATTTGCCAGTTAGAAAAGTAGATTTACCCCTGTTCATCACTGCTGTGTGCCAAAACCCCCTTCTTTTAGTTTCTATGCAGTAGCTGCATGGTTCAAAAGCAAATAAAAAGTTGAGGAATATAATAAAATAATATCTATAGGAGCACTACTACATGGCATAGCCTCTGGCAAGCTCTTCTCATCATGATGAGGTAGAGACTTAACGTCGTAATTCCCATTATGCCACATCTTATCCTCACTGCTGACAGGAACTTTTACATAGATGAGAATGAGGACATTTTGGGCCTTAAATCGGTCCTTTTGAGGAAAGGAACAAGGGTTTGTCAGCACTGTAGTATTTAGCCTCCAACATGAAAGGAAGGCAAGTAAGGGACTTTAATCTCAGCCCTGCCAATTTTGATTTTATTCATGCGGAAAACTAAGCAGGCTCATCAGATCAAATGCTCAGCAGTGATGCAGCTGCTTTCTGCCAGTGGGACATCTGAGTATCACAGAGCTGTCACAGGGACGTGTACCACAGGTCTTCCTTTGTCAGAGAGGAAAACAACTGTAACTGGAACTGGCAGATCAGTGCCAGGACTGCATTTTGGCTTCGCACAACCATGCAAGGCTGATGTAAAAGTAAGACGTGCTCGCCATAACACAGAAGAATTGTTTGTGCACAGGACAAGAGAATGCCCTAAGCATGTTTGTTCTCTGCTTTGTAATTCTTCAACATCTCCAAGATCTGCAGTTGGACATGCTTGAAACAAATAATAGAATGACTTAGCCTTTTGGCTAAGGAGGTATTTCTGGATGGTTACTTTCTCTGTGGATAAAACAAAGAAGGTTTTGTCTTACCGCACTTTCCAAAGGCAGTTTTAACAAAGCCAGGAGGCAAAAACCCAGTCTGATTCCATCCAGGAAAAAGAAGTAAATTTTTATTCAGTTTGCCACTTTCCTATCTCTCTATGTTGTGATGCTTGTAGTTGTGTTAGCATCATGTCAGAACATGTCAGAACAGTTCTTTTTGTGAGTCCGTGTTTTATGAGCTCAGAGTCAAAACTACCAAGCTATTCCCACACTATTCCCATGCTATTCCCATGCTATTATGAGTTTTCTTTATTGCAGATGTTTATGCACTATGACCTGGTAGTAACAGTAGAGAGGGGTATTCTGTAGAAATGATAGTCATGTAGCATAGGACATTTAAACAACTGGGAAACCATGTATCATTACCCTGTGTTCACACTGTAAAATATTTATGATTTGCAAAAATATTAAAGTCATGTTAAGGAAGAAAATATTCTGAGTTAAAGATGACTGTCTTTTTTAGAAATCTGAATTACCAATGATACAGAAATAATTTATAAGTACATAGGTATATTTGAGCTAATTAAGAACTGTTTTTCAGCTGTAAATGGTCATTTACAGTTTTCTGAAAAGAGATGTGTGAGCTGTTGTTGTTGAAAATGTAATTTATTTTTCCCAAACAAATATGAAGTTTATAATTAATAAAGCAAAAAGCAAAACCTATGAAATAAGCCATATGAGGGAAAAAATAATAATTGGCTCTTATAATTGCTTTAGAATTCATCCAAAGAGTAGTTCCCAGTCTAGGATGTTTTCAGACTTATTTCATAATTGTCATCAAAGCTACTAAACATAACTGCTGAAATTTGTGCTGCCTTCCTCCCTCAACCGGTGGTTGCATAGCTGAGATGTGTTTTGCACTTAAAAGTGTTAGCCTAACTACAGAGGTGCTGATTAAACCTTATTTCACAGAATGTGAGATGGTCAGATTACTTCAAATAACAATTTTACTTTTTCCACTGTATTGTATGACAGAAAAAATGATATCTGTATATACAGCACTACAATGCTCAGTGCGATTGCGAATTATTTGTTTTACCAGTTGCAGTCTGAATTCCATTGAGATTGTGTAAGGCTCTTGGCAGTGTTTACTGTCTTATTGTCTGTAAGCAGACCAACAACATAGTAATCAGGAAAAAAAATGCGGAAGTTCCTTTCAGATAAACCCTACACCTTATCAAACCTTTGAGGTTTTACACATTATTCTGCTATTCAGCCCTCCCCTTAGCTCTTGAGTATCTGAGTTCAGCTTTGAAAAGTCATTCATTAGCTCAGTCAATACCTAAGGTCTACCAGGACAAAGCAGGCACTGACTATGGTTTTGATGCAGCAGCCAGCTACATGAGGCAGAAAAAGTAGTTACCACCCTATATGGTCACTACCCAGAGGCTAATGTCCTCCTACTAGATACGGTCATTTAGGCTACAAATAAGCACAGTTAATTAAAACTGGGCAAATTTAGAATTTCAGTTCACAGTAAACATCACAGTTATAGTGATATGTTATAGTGTTTATGTAAACACAGAGAATCATGGCATTGCAAGTAGAATTATGTCCTCTTCGCTGCCCCTGTCAAAAATGAGGCATGATAGGTGCTGAGGTGAGGGTCATAATCCTTCCAGACATCTAAGTTTCACCTGTTGGTGCACGTCAGTTAGTATCTAGTTTTTTACTTGCCAAGTATTTAATGGAATTTACAAAGTCCAGGTGGGTTCTCTGGCTTATTATGAAACATATAGAGCAAGTTAGGTCATTCCTACCTGGGGTGCAATGAAACACAGTGCAGCAATTTCCTGACTTTGTAAGTGGTCTAGCAGGGACTAGCAGCAATATTACAGGATTTCCGTGGTGCTGTGCCAAAGTGAACCAGTCCTGCGTGCATGTATCCCTTGTAGTGTCTCTGTAAGGTATTCCTCAACAGTAATATGTTAACAGCACTGATGATAACATGGATGCATCTACCTGAAAGCTACTGATATGGTCTTAGATACTCAAGGATGGTTTCTGCAAAAGGCGGACATCCAACAGAAATGATACCCTCTCAACCTTTGGGTGAAAAGATGAGGAGAGGATTGAGTCTCATAGACCAAATGCTAGAACTTTGACATCCCAGCTGGCATGCAAGGGACCTGTTCCATCTGTTAATTATTCAAAACTGCAAGCATGTACCTGAAGTATGACCACCAACTCTCTTTAAAAAAGATGGTAAAGCAATGGTAAAGGAATCATGTTTCCTTTTCAAAATATCGTGGTCAACAATGTAAGTTTCCAGTTCCTGTTCTACTGCATATTTAGCATCAAACAGGAAATTCTTAGGTGAAAAGTTTCTGGGCAACAGTCTTTTCTGTTATTAAGCTTCCAGTGTCATGCTCACACTTACATGTTCTCTCTGCGTCTGCTGTCATTTTTCTGTACAAATTTGACAGCTACTCCAGGAAGAAATGTGAGGTACTCATTCCAGAGTAGCTTACTGCCTAGCATCTAGGGCAGACTCTTTAAGGAGGTTACAAAGGAATTAAATCCTTGTTACCATAGGTGAGAGCTCTAGCCATTCAGATACTGGATAGAAGAGAAACAAGACCATGATTTGCATAGAGTTCTGTCTCTTGCACATACTAAGATGACTTTATCTACTAGGTAAAGCCTGAAGAACAACTAGCTTGTGAATCCTGATAAAGCCTAAGTTTTGATTAGTTGCTGAACTGCCCCAGACCATCAAGGCTGAAACATTTCTGGGCAGAATTAGAAGCACAGCTTTAAGCAGATAAAGAGCTTTACAGTTAAAAAGTATTGTGATTAAGAATGTTCTGTATCTCCAGGGCTAGGCAGCAGCTACGGTAAGTGTAGTTTTTCTTGCAGGAAGATCTATGTCCGCAAAGGTGAAGATCGAGGTTAAGGGTAATTGGAGTGATTGACTGAGAGGATCAGGGGGGACTTCGTGGGCCTGGCAGCAGAGAACTTTGACAAATTTGGATCTGCCAAAGGAAAGACAGAGGTTAGACCCAATTAATTCTTAAACAAGCTTGACTGCATTTCTGATCAAAAGGTTTCTAGGTCAGCTGATCCTTATGTGAGGTCCTAGAGAGAAATTAAGGATTATGAATAACTGGGCAGAAATGAGGGTTAGCTGTGATGGTTTAGGTTATCTTTTCATTTAGTAACAGCTCTCTCTACGAGCCATTTCCCTTCAGCCCATGGTGAGATGGCAGGCCTTGTGCAACCCATGTAGAAGATTGTGGTAAAGCAGGGGATTGCAGTCCTCAGAGATCACCGGGGGAGAAGGGTTACTGAATAAAGCTGTGACTTTTAGGGAGAGCTGTGCTGGGGCAGTTCATCGCTGGGAGAACTGCTGCCCACAGGAGACCCCCACACTAGTTGGAGAAGTTTGTGGAGGACTGTTTCCCATGGGAGTTGCCTCAGGGGAGAACTGTGAGGAGTGTTTCCCTTGAAGAAAAGAGTGAAGAAGCAATATGGAGCAGACTGGAACTAATCCTAGTTCCCATCCTCTGCCCCTCCCCTGCTTTTTGTGGGAGGAGGAGGTAACAAAGCTGGGCAGGGGAAAGAAGAGAGGAGTGGGGGGAAGATGTATTTAAGATTCTGTTGTTTTTCTCACTGTTGTACTCTGATTCGATTAGTGATTTGGTAGTGATTTTGTTGTTTGAATTAAATTGATTTTGTTTTCCCAAGTTGAATCTGTTTTTTTATGTGTAAGCTCTCTCTGTCCTTTGTCCAAACTTTTAAGCCTTTTGTTGTATTTTCCTCCTTTCTCTGCCTCTCTGGAAGCAGAGACGGGGCATGGCTGAGTCGCATTGTGGTGCTCAGTTGCCAGATCAGTTCAAACCATGACAGGCCCTCTGATTATTATCCATTATGGGCTTTTCAGTTAAGCAACAATGAACTCATAATGAGAAGTCATTAGAGACTTTAGGGTCTTGAGATGCGTGGTCAAGGGATCAGGAGCAAAATTGATGTTCTTCTCTATCCCTCTACTTGCAGGGATTAATGTAGGAAGAAACAGGAAGACCCACCAGATCGATACCTGTGTTTGAGCCTGCTGTCGTTGGGAGGACATTGGGTTTTTTGATCATGGGTCGGTTTACATGGCACTGGGTCTGCTGGCAACAGACAGGGTACACCAGTCTCAAAGGGGGAAAAGGAACCTTGTGCAGGATTTGGCAGGGCTCATCCAAAGAGCTTTAAACTAGATTTGAAGGGGGAAAGGGATAAAACCAGACTCACTGGAGGTGAGCCTGGGAGCATCACATCAATGTTTGTGGAACAGTGTGCTAGCGAGGTCCTTAGGTCTGCCATACCAGTGGAGGCAGTGGATAGAATGCCAAGTGATAGCAAAGACTTAAGGAGTACTGATGAGCTAGGAATCAGGGTAGCCTCTAGGAATGGTCAGGTAGGAATTAGGCCTTCTTCACCCAGGAAGGTGATGGGATCAATAAACTAAAATGCACGTAGCATGTGCAACAAACAGAAGGAGCTTAAAGACATTGTACAACTGGAAAAATATTATGTATTTGCCATCACAGAACTATGGTGAGATGATTCACACAACTGCAGTGCTGCATTAGATGGCTATAAACTCTTCAGAAGGGATAGGCCAGGAAGGAGAGGTGGTAGAGTGGCCCTGTGTGTTAGGGAGTGTTTTGATTGTCTCGAGAATAATAATAGTGGTGACGATAGGGTTCAGTGTTTATGGGTAAGAATCAGGGGGAAGGCCAACAAGCTGGATTTCATGGTGGGAGTCTGTTATGGACCACCCAGCCAGAATGAGGAGGTAGGTGGAATATACTATAAGCAGCTGGGAGAGGTCCCACAATCACTACAAGTTGTTCTTGTGAGGGACTTCAACATACCAGATGTCTGCTGGAAGTACAATGCAGGAAAGAGGTAACAGTGTCTAGGAGATTAGGAGCATGTGGAAGACAACTTCCTGACACTTCCTGCCTGGTGAGGGAGGCAGCTAGGGAAGGGTGCCCTACTAGAGCTGTTGTTTACAGAGAAGGACTTGTGGGTGAAGTTTGGGTTGGATACCAGGAAAAAATTCTTTACAGAGAGGGTTGTATAGCATTGGAACAGCTTGCCCGAGGATGTGGCGGAGACACTATACTTGAAGGTATTATAAAGACATGTAGATGTGGTGTTTAGGCACATGGTTTACTGGTGACCTGGCAATGCTGGGTTAACAGCTGGACTTGATGATCTTAAAGGTCTCTAGGTCTCTTCCAACCAAAACAATTCTGTGATTCTGTGATTTTGTTTCAGGTCTACACAAAGATATTTCTGCATGTGCATTTGTGTAGTCTTTTGGTTATGGTTTTGTTTTTTTTTTTCAGTTGTGCCCAGAAGTGGAGGACTATGTGATATCTGTGTACTTGTGAGGCCAGATTGCTTGATCTCACTTGCAGATCTGCAGGGAAGCTGGGGCTCATCAGAATTTGAGGAATAGCACATATATCAGCTAAACCCCATGCACGTTACCTGCTGCTAGGAAAAGAAAATCAAGATGTTCAGACCAGGGTTCTTCTGCTGACTCCCTCTATTCAATAGGTCTGGACACTGCTCAGTGAGAATAAACACCTGACAGCCATGGTGTTCTTTGGCACCCATGCCCAGTTCTTGGAGATACTCTCTGGGACAGAAAAAATCCTCAGTCAAACCAACCCCAATTCCATCCCATCACCTGCAGGCATCAATAGCTATTGAAGTATCAAAGCAAAATTATATTTCAAAATTAACACCTTTTATTCAGTATCTTTTGTCATTTGTCTTTTATACAAACCTATTGACTTCAGTGAAGCCCTCACAGACGATCACCTTGGGTCACCTCAGTGTGTGTGTGCTCTCTCAAAACATATACACAAGACATGCACAGATCTAGTTTGTGCATTTTTCCCATTTCTCTTT
>NW_010400443.1:29276-32130 GCF_000710305.1 Buceros rhinoceros silvestris | reverse complement strand
CTTTCCCTCCCCAGTGTGTGATCTCAGTCCCATTTTGCTGCTGTTATCTGTCATTGCCAGCATTCTTTCTGCTCTTTGCAATTCTTTATTCAAGTGATGACTGTTTCTTTCATGTAGTCTTATTGGCGTGCTTTGTTTAACTTATTCACGGGTTGAAATTTTGATTATTGAATTATCTCTATTGTTCTGTGATATGAAGGTAGTGCAGCTTTTTCTCTCACAGCTTGGGCTGATGTAGGTGTCAGCTGAGTGACCATATATTGGCTGTTACGTGAAAAAAACTTACCTGTAGAAGGCAATTTCATTATCCTAATTTTTCTCTTCATTTTAATATTCCAATGAGCAATATTAATTTTGAATATAATATATCCTTCATATACATACATGGGAGAATATTATTTTTCAAAAGACTTACTAAAATGTCATATTTATAGCATGTTCATGCTCAGAAAATGCTAAATAAATGTCCACTCCAATTCTTCCAAACTCTTAAATACAGCCCTGACTTTAGGAATGCATACTGTCTCATTCACTTTTTGACATTGCTTTTGTGTACAGGCTTTTGCTAAGCCTGTGTCTTAGAATGTAAACCCTGACTGTATTCAAAAGTGAGGAAGAAAAGAAGAAAGAAAGAAAGAAACAGATGGAAAAAAAAAGAAAAGAAACAGAAAGAGAGGGAGACAAAGAAAGAAGAAAGAATTTTCTCATTACCACTGCCTTTTCTCTGCTTTCTGTGGGTGAACCACAAAAATTTCTTTGTTAAAGCCCACCTAATTTTGCCCTTTTATATTTTCATTCACATTAGAAAACTCCAGGCTGCAAAAACACTGAGATAAGAAACCACATTTTCCTTGTATTTGAAGTCATTCAGAAACAGAACAGGTGTTCTTCATTTCGCTATATACATTGTGTAAAACATTAGACCTGACCCACAGGTCTGTGTTACTGCTATGAAGCTTCACTGATGTGTAGTGAAACAGTGGCTCAGCTGGAAATACCATCCTTTCAGATGAGGCAGGGACACTGTGTTTTGAACGGAAAATTGCTTTGATTGTTGTTTTTTCTTAAAAATAAACAATCCACAGAAAGAAGAAAAAGAGAGTTTTGCTGAGAAGACTGTTCCTTTCAATTCTGCAAGACAGCCTGAGGCATATTGATTATATCTTTGTCTTTCTGCGTCGGATTGTAAAAGTGAGTGTTATTCTAGTAACAAAACTTGGTTAAAGCATTGAGCGCAGTGAGGGTGGTGTGTAAGTGCCCATTTTTGGAAATGCCTCTGTCTGCTTAGGCACATCAAATTCCTCACAGAACTAAGGATTGGTACCTATACTGTCATAGGTCTGGAAAATATCAGCTCTAGATCAGCAATCAGCTAGTAACTCTTTCCTGGACACAGTAAAAAGATGAAAGTATAAATTTTTCTGAGATATCCATCTGATCCCTCCGAACACTTTCTGTATGATGTTTTTGCTCTAGTTTTTTTCAGGTTCCTGTATTGGATGTACTAATTGAACTCCGCAATTGTAAGACTCATCTATAAAGCAAAGTCGCCTAAGCTTTTTTCCTTCCCCTCCACTTTAAACTTTCTTATAAAAACATTTCCCTCAAAGTTGAAGTGAACAGCCACCATGGTAAACAGTTTGGAAGAAAACCCACAGCTTAAGCTACACTATACAGCTGACATATTCATTTAGCGTGTGTAATCTTTTAGCTTATATTAAAGACAGATATTAATGTTTGAAGGAAGAAAATGAATCACATCTCTTAATGTTGGTGTTTAAAATCTAGTTTATAAAGCCCAGAAATGGAGTTAGCAGCATTTACCTGAGTATCTGAGGTGTTTCACAAGGAAACTGCTTAGCTGCGCAGAGAATCCCACAGCTATACAGGCTTTGCTAGTAGTGTGCAAGGCACAGAGGCCTGGGGATGGCTAGCGCTCCCAATGCAGAGGTAGCTCAACATTTCCTGTGAATTGCTTTCTGTGCTTTTCCCTCTCCTTTCCCCACTTCTGAGGTCCTTCAAGTGTGCTGCACCTGCGGTTTGCTTACTGGAGTTTAGAAACAGATGAGTCTGAGAGTGAAATATTTAAACGAACTAGCACTTGACCTGAGACAAGTGATGGGTTGTAGGAAATGCTCGTATTTTTCTAGCACTTTCTTTGGGTTTTTTGTCTCTGCTTTCACTGTCTCTGTCTTCTTTATCTGTCCTTTGCTCATAACACATGATAAGGCAGCAAAGAACTCTAGATTGACTAGATTTGGTCTGATGGGAGCTTTCTTGTGAAACCAAGGTCTTCAGTAACAGCCTGTGAAAGTGAAGCTGACTGCTTATAGGTCATGAACCTTTCTCTAATAGTTAGCCTTGCATCATCAGCCTAATAATTTTTAATGGCTATTCAACTACTAGAATGTCAAAAACAACTTGGCTTTTGTTTTGCACAGGGAGCTGAAAATCCACACTACAAGATGGGATTCAGAGAAAAGAGTTTCCATGTGTAAACAAAGGAAAATTAGATTTGACAAAGGCAAAAACATGATAATATTGTTTTCCTCTTGTTCTGCTTTTTGTGACCATTTGTACTGCCCCCAAATCCTCTCCTTCTCACAAGACTGAATGAAGCTCTGATTGTTTCTGGTAAGTTACCTAAAACATCTCCAACCTTGATCTAACCAGGACCTCTCCCCAGGCCTAAAATAGCTTTACATTATTATTATACAGTTGTATTTTTTGTCTCAGTCACTCTCCCACTGTGGGAGATACAATTTACCCTTCAGAGAGGACCTCTGATCATTACAGTATAACAAGAACAATTGATACACATTCATGCTTCAGTCTGCAGTGTAATGGGTTCAGC
>NW_010400443.1:21414-29173 GCF_000710305.1 Buceros rhinoceros silvestris | reverse complement strand
CAGCAGTTCTATGTTTTTAAAGAGCTGTGACACAGAGGTCAGGGGACTATATCCAGGGCAAGGCAGAGTTACAGAAGAGGATTAGGATCAGATAGGTTTTAAAACTGCTGATCACATTTGAGGGACTAAATGTAATTTGTCTGGCTCTGGTACAACCTTATTTAAATTTAGATAAAACATCCAATTTAAAAAGATTTAAAATCTGAAATATATGATATTACAATGCTTCAGTCCCCTTACCAGACATGTGATGCCAAGTAGTCCTTCTGTGTATGAAATATACTTTGTGTAGTCCCATGGATTACTTTATGGCATGTACTAGTCATTTATTTCCATATTTTGCTAAGTCAGTGCATTGTCACATGGGCCAGGTCTGAGAGAATTTTTTCTTCTGGTTCAGACTGCAGCATCTCTCCAGCATCTCTCATGTTACAGAAGATTTTCTGGTCCTCCTGCCAGGACTTCATGCATTTGCACAGCTAACTCTGCACCACAGGCAGCTGCTCTGCTGCTCTCCGTTGTCTTAAAAGCCAAATCCCTGGTGACGGGGTACATAGCCACATAACCAGAAGTTGATACGCATTATACGCCTATTTCTGGCTGCCCGCTTTCCTCTAACTGGTAAAATGGAGGCAAGGATAACTTGGGCAGTAATATTCTTCACTTGCACCCCCAGGGCTTTATAGTCTGTCCCGGTTTGAGCTGAAACTTCCTTGTTTTGGGTAATGGACAAATAGGAATTATTCCATGCAAATATGATAATTCCGCATTTAATTGGTTGAGTCAGGTGCAATGTTCCGTGTTAAGGTTATAAAACCCAGCAGCCGAGGGGAGTGTCTCTCTCGGACTTCCGGACTTCTCGAAGAGAGGGGAGCTGCCACGGACCTGGTCTGCCGCCGGCCAGGCCGAGCAGGCCGCACCCAGACCAAGCCGAGGCCTGAGGCCCACACCTCCTGAGGAGCCACAGACTATAGACCCCGAACTGCACCCGCCGCGAGTTCTCGTCTGAACTGGGTGAGAATATTCAAACTCCCTGAACTCTGTGTTGTACTGAGAGGTTTTTTTTTCCCTCTGCTTAAAATCGGCTGCCCACCAGTACCGGCCACACCGCCCCCCCTTTCCCGGCACGAGAAGAATTCTGCTAACGACTCGCTGGGACAGCGGAGCGAACCAAGGTTTTTGCACTCTTATCTCGTCGTTGGCTGCCTGCCCAGGATTCTGACCTCGAACAGAACAGATTGTTGAGAACTCTGGTTATTTGAATCCTCTTTCTCTCTTGAGTTTTTTTTCCCTTTTTCTTTCCCTTGGTTTGTAACTATACGCATATATATTCATGGAGTATAGTTATGTGTGAATTTATTGTTTATTAAAAGTTTGTTTCAGTTCCAGACGCAGACCGAGGCGTGAATTTCTTCCTTCCCCTTTTTAAAATCCTTCTGCCTCTAACAAGGCAGACGGAAAACCTTAAGGAATTCGACGAGTGGGTACCTCGGTCCCTCGACCCTTAACACAGTCCTCCTTGATTCTGCCAAGGTTCTGTCTTGCAGTGTCGTTCACGCCCATGTGAAAGAGTCACAGTGAATAGTAGTTGGTGCTCTTGACAAGTTGTGGCATCCTTTGTCAGTCTCGGATCTCAGCTTCTGGAAGGCAGTATACCTCTCATGACTCTTTGTCAAGTAAGCAGATGCCCTTTAACAGAAGTCATCCGCTACAAGCACATTTTTTGCAGTATCCACTGTTGCTGTCGGTGCAGTTTCTCCTTGCAGACCTTGCTTGTGTGTGTCTACAGCTGCTAAAGCTTCATGTCTGGTTTTGGTGGTGATGCTGAAGGGTGGAGACTGGAGCAGAATCCTGCTTTTTTCAGTTGCCAGTATCCAAGGTGTCTCTTTCTCAGCGTTGTCCACTACAGGAGCACGGTTATGAAACCAGCTATCTCTGTCTCAACTCCTCTAATACTGCGTAGCTTTTTAACTGTTTCTTGCAATTTGGCCATCTGCTGTAACAGATCATTAACCTGTGCACACCTTTTGCAGGTGCTTACCTTTTCACCAGGAGAAGGGTCTGGGCACTCGCTGCCACATACTGCCTGCACTGAATTCTTCTTCTTTAACAGGTCTGTCAGACTTGTCAGAAACACTGGGGTTTTTGCTCTGAGGTGAGTTCCCACTATTTTGGTGGAGATCTAGGGAACTTCCCTGAGCTGCAGACCTATGGGCAGGGTGCAGGGCCCTCTTTGTGCACCCTCCTGCACAAACTGCCGCTCAAACTGCCATGCCAAGATCTGGCTGATGCACCATATCCTGTTTGCCCGCCCTGTTTGCAGCACTCCTGGTGGCTGGTGTTTCCTAGGACTGTTTAAATATCCCTCATTTTTTTATTTGTTCCCCACCTTCCCATGAAAGGGACTTCACTGTCATTCTCCTAAAAATGCTCTGCCATCCAAGGTGTTTTAATCCCGTGAGCTGGTTCCTAGATATTCTAAGCCAATAAAAAAGATGAATAGAGTCTCTTCTGTCAAGAGGATAATTGTATACCTCCGGAGCTATGTGCCACATCTGCTTGCACCTCCTTGACCGACAGCTGCTCCTGCTACTCAGTGAACTATCTGAATATCTCATCTTTCCTCTCAGAGAGTTTTCATTCTGCAAATGAAATTCAGCATTAAGCTAAGATAAAAACCTACATATTTAGTTTTCTGTTTTGTTTGAGTAGTCTGCTTTGCCCTCTGTGCAACAATACATTTTGTTCATTATAATCTATTAAAATTCTAAGAATATATTGCACTTTCCAACTGACAAAGGTGATTAAGTTGTTTGTTTTCAGTGCAAGTTTCATAGGGTCATTGGCTGTTTCATTACTTGTGTCTATCTCATTAACATGTCCGAGTACATAAACAGGGCTCCAAGACAAGCTGCAGTGCAAATAGTACCATAAAGTTTATTACAAAGTTTTATATTCGTGCTGAAACCTCTCACAGGAGCTAGAATTTCTCTACATCACAACTGTTGTGAGAGACAGGAACGGCTGTAGGCCTTGTATTTTCAGAAATTTATCTCTAATTCAACTGCTATAGCTTCTGCTCTGTTCTTGCAGGAGAGAAGACTCCACCATCCATAAACTACCTACATAGATCATCTGCACATTTCTTTCCTAGAAAATAATAGGAAATAATAGCTTTCTTCAAAATACACTGATAACGTTTTTTCAAAGTTTGCTATCTTTACAAATGCTAATCCTTGGGGAAATTTGATTCTAATTTCTTCTGATCCTTGAGATCCTGCCTTCAAATAATCAAAAATACATTAAAATTTACATTTTCTGGTGATTTGGAAAAAAAAAAGGCAAGTATGTCTCTCAGGATAGCCCTGGCCTGTGCTGGAAACACTTGTGTGGTTTAGCACCATCACCTTGATCTAGCACCAACATTTAATATCAGATAAATAGATAACCCTTTCTGGAAAGCACAACTGAGGCTTGGTGGAAAGTAGTCACAAAATGCCTTGTTAAATACGCTTTTGTCTTCCACATGTTAAAGCCGTTGGTAGGAATAGTGATGCCTTACCTAAAGGTAACAGTTTGCAAACCTGCATTGCTTAGAAGCAATTTTCAAATGACTGACTAAAGATCACTTCAGTTCCCTGTAAGGTCCCAGCAATCTGAGCCCATGACACTAATGTTACCCATTTGGAACACTGAGCAAGGGGCAGCATCTTGCTTCTGGTACAGATGAAAGCTGTAGCCTCCCAAGGACTGAATGAGCAGATCCCATTTGTTACGTGTCATAAAGAGAAAGATAATTTCAAGGTACTGCCTAATCTTCATGATAGACCACATGCTGCACACATACTTTTAATGTCCTCTGCTCTGAAACACAGAGACATGAGCCCTGCTTTCCAGAATAAACCTGAATATTCCCTGCCCCACCCCCACTCCCCCAGAGGAAAAAAAAAAAACAAAATAGAAAGAAATGAAACCTCCTTCCAACAGACGGCTGAAGTTAATTAAGTGATGAAACCCATGCTGTTAAACAGGTGCTTCCTAATCTGCAGTTGGAAAGAGCTGACTGACCCTGCTGCACTGCTCCCAGCACCATCCTGGGCAGATGTGAAGGTGGCACAGCCCCACCAAGGTTAGAAATAGAGGGTAGAAGGAGATGTCAGCAGATCCACATGGAAGATATGGCCTTGATGATGGTGTGTTTACCAGCAGTTTCTCACAGGTAATAGAGGGAGTGGAGGGAGGCACAATCTGTCTCTGTTCTGCTGTGTGGCCAGTGATGCTGGCAGGAGAAGACTGCACATTACGGCTCTCCAGCCCAGCAATTTAGCAGGACAAGCCTAAAGAGAACTGGCAGATGCAGATACATGCTGAAATTTCCTGGCAAGTATAGTCTGTATAAATGAAACCACTTGCTTCAACACAGAAAAATTAACAGAGAATTAATGTCTTCTGATAATGATAGAAGATGTCATCCCTTTCACTCTTTCACCAACACACCCTTATGAAATCCGTATTTCTGGTACACTGTCTTCCTTAAATAGCCACCCAAACTGTACATAGCTCTAGCAGTAAGGCATACCACCTCATAAAATTCAATGTATAATAACTACAGATATTTTATTGTAAGTACTGTGAGTGGAGGACGAATTTTGTGTTTCATTCTGTGTCCATACAGCACATATGTGAAAGATGAATGGGATAAAACCAAATATGACCCAAATATTATATTATCTTTTCTATGCAGATTGAGACCCACATTTGCAGAATCCTGCATAGCTACATAAATACCATGGGGAATAATTTCTGAAGATTGCTGCAGGCTCATAATATTGTCATTCCTGTTTATGCTTCTTAAAATCTGTTCTGATGCCATGATTACTTCTCTCCTCCACAGGGATACCTTTGTTTTCTGCTTCTTCCTATGGTTTGTGACTTGCCTTTCTGATAATTTCTTTAATATTAGTATTCTTCACCCTCAGCCCTTCTGTGGAGCACATTTTTCCCCCATCTAACTTCCTAGTCCTATTTTCACCGCCGTTATTCTCCCCGCAGCTATTCTCCTTGCCATTTATTTGCTTCCTTTCATTTCACATTGCATTTTCTCTCCTAGTGTGAACCACATCTTGTTACAATCCTCCCTCCTTCACTCTCCACTCTTCACACTCATACTCCCCCCCACCCAGATGCCTGCTCTTCTACTGCCTGATTCCTAATCACAGAATCTCCTGTTACCACATGTCATCCCTCCTCACCAAAAAGAGCCTCTCTGACATGCTGTCAATCCCAGAGACACTTATGTTCATGGGCCCTTTCACAGATACCTCCCATTTTACCCATAGAGACACAGTGCCATGTTCTTGCTTTCCCTGGCTGTCAAAAACTCACTATCATCTTCTCATGTCACCCATGTTCTGCTGTTTTTACTCTGACTGGGCCAAATAACTCCGTTTTCAACCCTCATCTGCCCAGATGTGTCAGCCTGAATGAGCTCTTTAGTCTGCAGTCTACTCTCTGCCACAAAACTACTAAACAGCTTTAAGAAGGTCACAGAGGCTTCATTTTTCTTTTTGCTTTTCCTTTAACGGGCCGTGCTTTACGTCCTTGAATGTGTGTGGTATATGAACCTTTTCACTGAGGATTATGAAAATCCTTAATTCAAAGCACAAAGGGACTATTTTGTTCTTTCATTTCCCAGCACCTTGAGCTTCCGCTTGAGTTAGGACAGGCTGCTGGGAAATCCCCTGGTTGCATAGCAAAGAATCCTGGAGCCTGGAGAGATATGCCCCAACATGACTCCTCTATGAGGTTTTCTTATTTAATTCAATCCTCTTCTACATGCCTGCTTCCAATAACATTTTGCCTCCTTTTTAAATGCACTTCACAAATGAAAAGAGAAATTGTTTCAGCAAGAGTTACAATGATATTCTACTTGTGCAATTGGTTTCATATGTACTATGTCGTGGTGTTATGAGTAGTGATAGAGGTGCTCAAAATATTTTTTTATTCCCTAAGTTGGGAGTGGGAAGTGCGGGGCTGCAATTAACAGGGAGAAAATTCAACATTAGAATTGAAATATTTCGATGTGCCTCTTTCAGTGCTTTGGGATGGGAGGAATGGAAACCTGCAAGCACTTGCATTGCAAATCACATCTGTAAATTGGTAGAGTTTACCCACACATGAAAGCGTCAACTCCTGACATCTGCGATACAGTGCCCAGGTGAAGGCTGTAGCTCCAGGTTGGACGTGTGTTGCATCTCAAACCCGTGCAGTGTCAAAGCCTGGTCACTCTGCAGCCCCTTTCCATCCCTCTTTCTCTCTAATCCCATGTTTCCATAGGAAGGATATGCAGTCCCATGGCCTTATGCCACCCAAGGTGTATTGCCACAGGGGCATCGCTTGGGTGGCAGTAGACAAACAATTTTAAATTTTAAAGCAGTACTGTATCTGTATTCCAGATAACACAATCTAAACTGCTATACTGGAGTCATAAAGAAGGCGTGAATTCCTCTTTCGTAAAATATTTTCAATTTTGCAGAAATATCTCTTAGCTGTAGATTGCTCCTATACCTGTGTCATTACCTTGAGATATTTTGTAAGATGGAATGGGATAGTGTGGAAAGAAAATCGGGGTAATGATAGGAAGGTTTGTCACTCTCATAAACCATCCCATTAGGGCCTCTTATGGAAGGGAAACCAATTTTCTTTCCAGGCAGCCCCTGTATGTGGACCAAGCTTTGGCTTCTATGTGCAAACTTCAGGCCTTTCTTTCTTCATCTTCTACCCTATCTTTACTGCACATCTTTATTTAGAAGCTCCAGTTATGGCACGTTCTCTCATTAATATGATGCCCTTCATTTAAAAGCCAATTTTAATTTTTAAAAAATTGAATATGGCTCACCAACTAAATTTTCTAATTTTCTCTGGACGGGCAATGCTATCTTAGGAGTCGCCTTCATAATTTGGGATAACGTGTGAAAACAAAAATACCAGTTTCAGATCATATCAGGACTGCCAGATTTTTCTCCTACTGATATCATAACTGTAGCACTAGAGAAAAAATTATGCAATATAACCTGATTGCATAATTCTTCTGAAGAGGATTATACTAAAAGGGATTTGATAATATGTGAAATCAGGAACTGTATGAAATAGCCATAGTGAAATCACACGAAACTGTAGCATTGCCCAAAATATTTCTGTAAAATCAAAGCACAGGTTAGGCTTATGTGCCATGGAAACAGTCTCAAATTAACTTTGGAATTCTCAAGTTTGAACGGTAAACTCAGTGAAATTAAGGAGAGAAGAGAAAGAAGCATGCTCACAGCCTTTTCTACTCGCATGACAGGGTACAGAACGACCTCTTGGATTTCAGGGCTGAGTCTGAGAAAAAAGTCTAAAGACCTACTTGCAACCACAAATCATAGTACTAACCCCAAATTAAATGCTGTAAACTCATAAATTCAATATGGATGTAAACCAGCAGACTAAAACTGATTACGTTAAGATTATTTAGGGTGAATTCTAGTCTTTAGTGTTTGTTTTATATAAAATCTGCTAATTTTACATTCCTTATAAGCACAAAGATATTATCTTAAGGGATATATTGTTTTATTAGGGATTGTGGCTTTCCCCCTCCAGTTTTAATATGCTAGCATTTTCATCAAGTGTATTTTTATTGTGCAGTGAGCAGAATATTTGACTTATAGGCCTTTTGATAGGTGTGATATTTAATTTTTGTTTCATTATGAAATGTAAAAAC
>NW_010400443.1:16102-21326 GCF_000710305.1 Buceros rhinoceros silvestris | reverse complement strand
CGCTCTTAGTGTGAGGACTTGGCACTTCACACTGGTTAACCTTGTTCTAAATGAAGATTTATTATTATGTGTAATTAAGCTGGCAAAAAAAGCCATGCAATCTTTCTTTTTCTTATATATGCTATAGTAGGGTGAAAGTCTTAAGTTTCCCAAAGACAAATGTTGGTACAAAAGATCAAAACCATCATTGTTTAATACAGAATTTATTATGTCATTGATAAATTAAGTGTACACCCAAAGTATTAAGAAAAATAATTAAAAAGGAAATCCCCTTCCCTCAACTCATAAGTGGAAGGAAGAGGGAATGGCTTCAAAAGAAATCGACAGTGTACCATTAAGGATTCTAATCGCTGCATCAAATTACAAAGGTAAGTACCTCATTAAAAATTCTATTTAAAATTCATTTCTATACTGTAGAAAAAATGCACAGTACTGAAAATAAAAATTATAGTCTTTTGATGAATCACTCAGACTTAACCTGGATGCTAGTGTAACATAAAATATAATAACAACTAACACAGGTCCTTCTTCAAGCATAAACCCTCAAATGCTTGTAAATCCAGTTGTATTATTTATAGGGTGGGTTTTTTTCTCTCTGACATGCACTGTGATTATGAGTGCCACAGTATTTTACAGACAATCCAGTACAATTTGCTTTATTGAACTGAATTGATGGGTGCATGATCCTTCCACCAGTACATAAATCAATGAATTTAAAGGCTTTGTAAATCTTGTAAGAAGGCCAAGGTGTTTCATGCTCAGTTCCCATACTGCAGGTGAATGACCACGGACAGTACAGCATGACAGAGTAATTCATGTTGGAAGAGGCCTCTGAAGGTACAATCTCCTGCTAAAAGCAGGGTCAGGTAGCAGGTTGTTCAACGCAGCGTGGAGCTGGGTTTTGATTGTCTTCAAGAACCAAAACCCTCAAATCTCTCTCCTCTTTCATGTATTGTCAGAGCACATATTTTTTTTCCTCATGTCTATTTGGAATTTCCCTCAATCTGTCTTGTATTTGTTGCCTCTCATGCTACCCTGGTGCATGTCTGAGAGCCTACTCCATCTCTCCTCTTCACCCTACGTTTCAGTAGCTTTAGGCAGCAATGAGGTGTCCCCTTGGTGTTCTCTTCTTAATGCTGAACAAAACCAGTTCCCTCGCCCTTTTTGCATATGTCAGGTTTTCCAGTTTCCTGACTATCTTGGCCCTTAGCTGGGATTGCCTCTGTATGTCATCGTCTTTTTTACACTAGAGGAGTCCAAAACCTGATACCCTTCAAGAGTCCGCAAGTACAGATCTCTGGTGCAGAGAGAGATAAATATCAATCTGAATTCCAACAGCAATTTAAAAATCTGTTTCAATGTGTTATAATTCTTATAATGTTTATATTTAATCATGTAAATGTGCCATATAGGATCCTTTTCTATCTATACGTATCACAGTGCTGTCTTGTCACATATGTCCTCAGAAAAACATGCCTGTTCCTGTGGAGTTTGTTAGGCCATGGACATTGCAACAGACGGAGGAAGGAAGGCATTCCCTAGCTTACTATGATCTCTCTCTGAAGATGAATATTTGTACAATCACATTGATTCTGACAGATTTGTGATAAACCTAAAATGTAAAAATTGTCATGTAGTTGGACAAAGCCCATCTTGACAGGAGTCCTGCCTCTGAAAGTGACTAGTAGTGCATACACAGGGGAAGAGTACAGAAAAAAACCAGGGTGTGTCTCCCACCAAAACTTCTTCCTAAATCACAGAAAAAGGGAAATATGGCATTAGCCCATCGTAAATCTGTTGAAGTAATTTCTCTAAGCAAAAAGATTTTTTTTATAATTAGAGAGAACTGGAACTCTACTGAAGAGCTTTCAGTAAACTTGTCTGGCATTTTATCTGCATAATTCTTCTTCAGGAAATACCAGTTCGCCTAGAATGAAAAATATTACAGAAACATATTTTTCAACATTTTTTTTCTTTTTTTTTTTAATTTAACTCAGACTGGACTTCTGAAGAAAACTAGAATGAGATAGGACCTCTCCAATTTACACACACAAGGTATTTTTAACTAAGGATGCAGTTCATCCACCCTGCCTTCGGACGTCTAAAAGATAAACATCAAAGTCTGGGCTACTCATCCTAGAAACTGCTTCCGGAATAATGTTAATTTTATTCTAAAAAATATATAGGTTATCAGTCAGATGAACTAACACGTCTGTACTTTTCTCCATTGATTGTACAAACAGCCTAAGGTCACTAGATTAGACTCACAAATTCAAATTTTAAATGTCTGACATTAAGGAAGGTGAATATGAGTGCAAATATCCCAGATTCCAGTCACTAGTGCAGAGTACACGTTTCTTTCCACAAAAGCTTTTGGAAGATCTGTCTTTCTTATGAAAAATAAAATTTATTGGAAATGATTTTGTCTAGCATTGGAAAAAAATTTTTTTTTAGAATCACAGTATATGTGGAATGAGAAATTTACTTAATGTGTTTTGGTTTTTGTCCAGTAAATTTAGCAGACAATTTTCTAAATTTTAAAGATAAGGAAGTATTGAGAAACTAAGATCACCTAGTTCTCCATATTAATTATACAATGTTATGAAAATAAAGTTCCTTTGTTTTTCTGCATTAGCACATTATCCTATGAGTTTACTGGTTATAAGACAGTGCCAGAAAAAAAAGTTTTTACCATTTGTATTAATCTTTTTGCTATATGAACATGACACAGCGCTAGTAAAATGTAATGGAAAATGTAAGTATGATACATTCCTTGTTCCTAATGTCAGGAGGAAACCTTTGCAATATCTTTTGAAAAATGGAGCTCTTAGAAGATGCCAAAGGCAATCATTTTACTGTATCTTTTGCTGCCGTGTTGTCAGTAGGAATAAGGTGAGATCAGTAAAGCAAGTTTGCAGTCTTAACAGGTGAAGCCTCAGTCTGATGGCTGATTGTTTCTTTTGCATGCAAGCCACCATAACTTCTAAAAAAATGTTCTAGCTTTTCCTGAGTGCAGCAACTGTTGTTGCTGAAGATCTGCAGATGTACTAAAGTAATGCCAGATGCCTGCCTTGTGGCATATAATTCAATCAATTTATTTTTACTACTGTCAAAAATAGATATGCAGTTTTCCCTGATAATTTTAAATCCTCAGTTTAACTGCTTACTATGGCTTAAAACCAAAAACCAATGACGGAATCAGTGAGCAAAGAACACTCATGCACAAATTAAAAAAAGGTTTTGTGTTTAAAAACTCCTGGGGGAATCTCAGATTGCTAGTACTATGCATTGTATCTTTTATAATTAAGTGAGAAGAACCATTTACAGCAAACGCAGGTTTACCCAAGTTCCTCCTGGACACTGCTGTCCAACAACAGGATTAGAAATGTGCAACAGGAATAAGAAATTGTTCTGTGTATATGTACAGTATTTTCCACAATAAAGGCCTCTGGATTCTAGCCTGTGCTAGATTTTGGAGTCACATACTGAGATAGGTAAGTGTTGTACTGATTTTATATACGGTGGAGCTTAAGTGCAGAAAGCCCAAGTGGCTTTGCAGAAACTCACGCAGGAAGTCAAAAGCAAACCAGGAACAGAGACTTTGTTTTTTTTTTTCTGGCAGCCAACCTCATACTTTAAATAGAAAATGTTCCATCCTGTGGCAACATCTTCAGTCCAGCATTGTCCAAATCATGGATTGATGACCTCAGAGGACTTTTTCTTCACCAGCATCTGGGCTTCGACAGCTAGTCATGACAACTCTGTTGACACTGTGATTAGTGATGACTGCCTCAGAGGTTTAGGTGCAGTTTTGTTAAATGTCTAAAGCTGAAGTTACGTGTCGAAATGAGTTATAAGTTCATCTAACCTATGCTCCCATACAGCATTGATCACAAAAGTGCATCTTTCTAATGTTCCGTGAGTATGACTTTCACCATCCTGTTTTCAAGGTTCCCTCATATCCTTTGAGTAAATATTCCACCGTTTAATTATTTCCCTTTTCATTAAGCTTTCCCAAGAGTCAATGAAAACATTGCCCACCTGTGTTTCTATCTCCATATTCTCAGGAGACGTGGGGCAGGAGAATTCTTTACTACTCTCTTTGACCCATGCATGCAGACCTGAGACCTCAGACGTGAAACCAGCATCTCTGCCTCTAGCAGGGTCATCAGCAGTGTGCTGTGCTCAGCAGAACAGAAGTTCTCAGAAACTGCTGATTAGTACAACAGAATATTGTCCATTACCTTCTGATGCGTGGAAAAACTCCGCAATCAAAATTGATTGTGAAGCAGGTATGTTTATTGTGATTTCAGCTCTATAGAGTTGGGTGCAGCGAGGGTCGGGTACCCTTAAGGAGGCTTGCACACCACACCGTAGCTTTGGCCTCCTATTTAAAGCAGTAAAACATACATATTCAAAGGATTGCTCAACCGCCTGGTACATATGTATTAGAATCTCCCGCTCCTGATGTAAATTAGGTCTCCTCCCCTTTGCACATGCGCAGTCTTCTTACATGTTACAGGTCATACAACGTCATGCATCGCATGTCTCATTAACTCGGACTTATGCCTCCCCTGGGAGGAGAAAGTAATATTCAACAGTCCATTAAGCAGGCGCAGTTCGGGGAGGGCTAGTCATTATCTCTTGTATCTTTATGGCTCGGATCCCTTCAGGCCACATCTTCCCTCGTGGCTGTAGAGACAATAGTCTTCTCCTCTTTATATTGTCCCAAACGATGAGGCGTCAAGTGATACGAGCCTCCGCCTAAGCCTTGCATTCTTCAAGTGATAAAGGGCGCCGGTGAGCAAGGGCGGGACGTAACACTTTGTTTCCTCTGTTTACCTGGAGCTTTGAGCAACTCAAAGGCAGTCAGGGTGGGCAGAGCATTTTTAGCAAAGTTATCTAATATTCAAACCTGTGGATATTTTCGACTTTCTCAATTCACTTCCTCTTTCACCAAATGCATTCCAGTGCTATTTCTGTGTTCAACCCAAAGCTTTAGATCCAGAATGGTGGCGACCAGGAGGAATCCAGAGAAATACAATCCTCTCCACTAACCTTTATCGTAAGGGAATAAATCTGTATCGCTTAGTGGATTACTCTGAAGGAAAACAATGTGAAACAAATCAAGCTGCTTGCATTTTTCTTCTGCTTGAGGGACAATGTTGGTTTTTTTAGTAAATGTTTCAACAATTGTAGTGGCTACTGCGAATGACATCAAGCT
>NW_010400443.1:0-15940 GCF_000710305.1 Buceros rhinoceros silvestris | reverse complement strand
GGGAAAGCAAATTACAGAAATAATCATTTTCCTAAGAGGCAAATCATTCTTTCTGAGAAGACTGGCCTTTATTGAGTAAAAGAAATATCTTTTTTCTCTTGTGAAGCACAGTACTTACTCAGACAAAGGTTTTTTTATGTTTTCAAGGAGCTTTTTTTCAGAGCGCTCTCAGTCAGTTTGGCTAGTGCAGTTCTCTCAACATTTTACACTGTGAGCAGAAAGAGTTGTTGTATGTCTTTGGGGCCATGTATCCATTGCCACAACTGAGGTACTGAAGATGTCCTCTGCATGGCCCAGAAAATAGATTCCTGTACTTGTGCAGCAAAACAACCGTGATTTTACTGAATTTCTGACTGTGATGCCCTACGGGGTACAGGACCACAGAAGCATCCATTGCTGAGTAAATGATGGCTCTGATGGTTGGACATTTGGGTAATGGATGGCTTAACAGTTTGATAGTTGATAAGAGAGTTACATAGCTGGTTCCTTTTGTCATGCTACCTGTCCTCCTGAAAGGGCTTGGATTCATGTTTTAACAGAGGAGTAGGGTGCAGAGGCAATGAAGTTAAGCTGGCAGACATCTCCTGTTCAGATCAAGGTTTTCCTCTGGTTTCGGGCTGAGTAGCCTTGATTGCTGATTGTGGGAAGTCAAATTTAGTATTTGGCCTATCTGATCACTTGCTATGATTAACTAATTCCATAAATGCTGTTAACCCACAGAAGAACTCTCTTGCACTAGAGAAAAAGGGGTGAGCATTTGTTTCAAGTTTTGGAATCTTTCTCATTATTTACTGACTTTTTTCTCGGTAAGTCAGAGAAATACTGGTGTATGGCCTTACACGGCCTATTTATTTGTGTGGACATGTTATTCCAGAGCGCATCTATTTTTGCCAATTTTAGCTGCTTGAGCAAGATTTTCAGAAATTTTCATTTTTTCTAATGAGATCAGGCTTTACTTGGGTAAAAAGAAAACTACCTTTCATTGTTATTCTTTTATAACTTTATCAGCTTGTAGTTGAATACTAGATACACTGGAAATCCAGAACTTACAAAACGTATGCAGCAGCAACTTTTTTTCAGTTACAATTCTCACATTTACAAACACTGAGTATCATATGATTCCTATTATCAATGTGGCCCATGACATTTAAATGATTCGTAAACTGCGAGCAAGCATTACAATGGGTTGTAAAAGTACTTCTGGTGAATTCTATTTTATAAATTAACTAAAGGTTTTGTTTTCCATTTTTCCATGCTTCTAGAGGTATCTTCAACACCATGTCATCTCTTCTACAGTAAAAACCATGTGTTATTTAAAAGATAATTTTTGTTTATTTATTTGTTTGGGTTTTGGTGGTTTTTATTTTTTTAGCTGCTTCAGAAATACTTAAGTTGGGAAGAAATATAGAAAGACATGTAAAACATAGTATCTTGAAATGATCCTTGTTCAGATACCTACTATGCTAACCTTCTATATTTTTCTGTCTAGCTGTCCAGTCTAACTTAGCTTTATCTGAGGATGTAAGTTTATACATCCTCCATTTAGCTAATTTGTCTTTCCAGTTGTGATTTATATTTCAGAATAAAAATACTGCCAAAACCTTTTTGCTTGTACAGAGCAGGTTGGTCAAGATAGTTTATTTGCTGTTTCCTTTGGGAAGCTGTGACCTCACAGCTAAACTTCATGTTTCCATGTAAGTTCTCATATAAGTTAAGCTAAAGCAGTTGGAAATTCCTATGCCATTCCTAAAGAAATTTTTCATTTTCATTCAATGAGCAGAAAGCCAATTAATCCTTAATGAACTGTAAGCAACCCACTTCCAACATTGCAGGAAAAAAACGCCTAAAATTTAAAATAAAATAAGGGAAAACAGTAAAGTGTCCTTTTTTCTCGTTTGATGTTACTTAGTAGACATTCAGAAATGTATTTTAATTGACTCATTTTTCTTCCACTTTTCTTCTCTTTTTTTTTTTTATTGTTCTGTGACTAATCCAGTACTTCTAACCATTCAAACATGACCTGTGGCAAGAAAGTCTTTAAAAGATAAAGTTGTCATAAAATTTAGCATTAACAGATATCCTGTGTTTCCCACAAAAAAAACCAAACTCAGATGTGGAAAGGGAATGCAATGTGATACAGTGAAAGAGCTGCCCAACACCCTTGTACCAAAAAATGCAGACCAGGCTTTCTCAGGAAATCTCTGCTATTAACTTACAAGCCAGAAAAAATACCCAGGTAAATGTGTATATCTTCCCTGTGTGCCAGCACTGGGTTATAGTGAAGCCTGCAAAAAAACAGAGCAAAGGACTTGAGACATAAAAAAATTACGTAAAATCATTTCAAAGCTCAAAGGAATTTTTTGTGACTGTTGTTTGTTTGAACACATTCAATGTCCCCACCTTCAAGCCATTACCAGCCTAGCTGTGCTACCTTATTCTTCATGTTTGGGGAAAGAAAGTTTCCTATTGAATATTTTAAAGGTTTAGGAAGAACATGAGCAGTGCAGAAGTGATTCGGCTTTTTTTTTTTTTCTTTAAGTGATCGAGGAGATCAACAAAGACTGTACTTTTTTTTTTGCCAGGAGCCCCTGCAGCTCACTACTCCAAAAACGTATGATCAGTAGGAAAAGAAGAAAGCCTCCAGTAGTTAAACTTCATACTGAAAGAAAAGGTTTTCTTTCTGAAAAGGAAATTGGACAAAAAAAACTGGTTGAGCTTTGTACAAATTGATGAATAGATTAACTTCAAAGGGAAGATAAAAGATTACTGATAACAGACAGCGAACAGCTGCATCTGCACATTTCTGGGATTTTAGCTGTGACCCTAAGGTTTAAGTCCACCCAGATTTGCCACAGTTGTCGAAGGAATAGACACGGTAACATTTTGCCAAATGTATCTCTTTTAATTACAGTATTAGAAGATACATAATTTATTTACCATTCTTACTCCCTTTTTCATACAACAATACATCAAATATTTCATATTTTCTGAGGTGCATTTCCTGAGACAGTGATTTTAATCCTAATGGATTCAAATAAGAATCCAATACCTAACTTTTGTAGGTTTCTTTAGAAAATCTCCTCTTGGTTTACTAGTGGTCTGCACTTAATCTCTAGATACATCAGTAAAAAGTTTATGTGATTCGCATAGGTTCGTTGTTGTCTAGGAGATGGAAGGTAGTTGCAGTACTTTGAATGGAAACATGGACAAGTAGTTCTCCATAGGGATGTTGTGCAGTCCCAGTCCTGCAAGAAAGACAAGAAAAATATCTCTTCTTTTCTTCCACTTTTGAGTTAAGGTAACAAAAACAGCTAAGTGTAAAAACGTTGTGAAAAAAGCCACCTGATTCTTGTTTGCCCTTTGTTCCAATTTCCATATTCCTTTCAGTTTGTTATTTTTCAGTCTTTCCTTACATTCTTGCTTTCTAGTGCAATGCTCTCATCTTCAGTCTGGATTCTTCTTTCTCCCTTTTGCAGGCTTTCTTACACTCTCTCCCTTCTTTTTTCACCTGTTTTTGTCATGCTTCATTTCTGTACCTTGCTGCTTGTTGGCCTGAGAGTTTCTCCTTAATTTTCAGCTGTGCTCCATAATCCACATCAATCCATTCCCTTGGACTCTTTTCCTTACGTCTGTGCCAAGTCTCACTGAGTTTTACCCTTTTGCAAGTCCCCTAGTGTAATTTCTACAGAGAGCAAGCGTATTGTCTCAAAGCTTCCTTTTCTGTTATCCCTTAGGTTATGAAGGAAGGCTCAAAGCACAGACAGGATGGGCTTTCACATGAGCTTGTGTGATCTCAAGCCTACTAATCTGGAAGCAATTTTTTTCAGCAAATCAAGATGATTTTTGGCATTATGGGCTTCAAACCACTTCTAGGGTCACTTCTATGTGTAACAGAGGGTTTAGTTCCCTCTTTCAGCTGATACAGCCACCTGTGTGGGTAAAAGGGGGCAATTAGCTGTACAGAAAGACAGTATAACATGAAGAAAACCACTGCCAAGAATAAAATTTTATGTGCATTATCTGCACTAGACATCAAGATCATAGAAAAGCAATGATAACTCTCCATGGGAAAATGCGCAAGTCATGGCAATGTCTGCTGGTCACAGCTGCCTTTGAAAGCTCAGAGGCAGAGGATTCATAGTTTCCTGTACAACAAGCAATGTTTTGCATAGCTGCAAGCAGAATCAAAGCAGCAAATTCCAGAGCTCTGTTTGGATGGAAGACTGCAGAAAAGTGGTACAGGTGTGCTAATAGACAGCAGGTTTGGGAAGAGTGACAAATAGCTCCAAGTGGCTATACCAGAGTCCTCTGTAATCTTCAGAAGTGGCACTTGACACAGTGCAGAGGGCAAGTATGAGCCAAGTATATGTCTCTAACAGCCCTTGTAAATCTCGAGGTCATTAATTGGGTCTTCTTCTTTCTGTGCTCTTCTGAATTCTACTCGGTGTGATATGGTTCGAGAAGATATTAAGAAAGTCCTTATAACAAGATCCCTACACCCTCCATTTACTATTTTTCAAACATGGCCGATATGATCATAACTCTGATATTTGATCCCCCTGGTTAGGAGAGCAGTCTTTGAAGTGTTACCTAAACCGGGGCCAAAGGGGAAATTAAATGAGAGAGATTACTCTGCAGGTTGAATAGTATTTGAATTTGATAATTTTGCTGTCATTTCCTGTTGTGTGTATTATACTTTATACTAAAGCTGCCTCATGTAGTGCCTCATGTAGTGCCCCATTTACACAATGCGCTTCTGAGCATGAACTCCTGTCTTCAGTACTCTGATTTCAGCGCTGCATTCCACCTAAACTCGCTGGGTGAGAAGACAGCGTGATTCAGACTGTCATGACTCTTTTCATATTTCATGAATATACGATTTTGAATTTGTTAAAGAACTATACTTTGTATATAGTTGCTATTCCAGTTCAGCTTTCCCATTTAAATTATTTCTTATCAGTTGCATGGAAAAATATTTCAACTTGCTGAATTTTCCACCATTTTTAAATTGTGAGTTCTCTAGTTACTGTTTTCTCACTCTTTTCCTCTAGCTGCTTTTGTCACTATGGACTGGGGATAATTTAAATTTTTACCTTGTCATACAGGCTATTTCGTGTTGTTAATAAAACATTTTATAAACATAGAGAAAAAACACAGGGAAAGATTTGGAAGCCAGCAAGTCAGGCAATGTGGCATACAGTTTTTTGCTATTTGATCTCCAGATAGGTGCTCTATCTTAGATTCCTGAAAAAATTACAAGAACAGGTAGGCATTTAAGAATCACCTCAGCAATTCAAGCTGAATGAGGAGATGGTAAATAGGGGATGCTGAACAGAGATGTGCCCCTGACCTTCTTCCACTCCTGTGGAGCTTAGGCACTCGGACAAGATCTCTTCAGTGCATTTGATTTCCTCTTCTGTGTGGTGAGAAGACATAGCAATGGAGTTCCCTTTAAGGCGCTATAACAAAACCAGCATGTCTTGACCTCTAGGATGAATACATTAATGCCTATCCCATACTTCAAAGACTGTAGGGTCCTCTACCTTGTCCTGGTATTCTGATGCATTTTTTAGAGAAAGTAGCTAACATTATCTTTTACGAAGGGCCTGAAAGGCTAGAATCTATGTGGCTTAATATGGCAGTAGATACCAAAGTCTGAACTAATTGTCTAAGATTCCTTTACAGTCAGTGGAGAGAACTGGAAATTTACAGGGTCTTGTGGACACTAAGGCAGACAATAAGGCTAATGAACTACATTCTGCAAGTGTTTCATTGGCAAGAAATGGAGCTGAGGGTGAATCAGTGATCTGGATGAGGAAATCAAGTGCACCCTCAGTAAGTTTGCAGATGACATCAAGTTTGGTGGGTGTGTCGACCTGCTTGAAAGTCAGGAGGCTCTACAGAGGGATATGGACAGGCTGGATTGATGAGCTGAGGCCAACTGTACGAAGTTCAACAAGACCAAGTGCCAGGTCCTGCACCTGGGTCACAAGAAGCACATGCAATGCTACAGGCTTGGAGAAGAGTGGCTGGAAAGCTGCCTGACAGAAAAAGACCTGGGGCTGTTGGTCAACAGCAAGTTGAATATGACCCAGCAGTGTGCCTAGGTGGTCAAGAAGGCCAACAGCATTCTGGCTTGTATCAGAAATAGTGTGGCCAGCAGGAGTAAGGAACCAATTGTCCCCCTGTACTTAGCACTGATGAGGCCACATCTTGAATACTGTGTTGAGTTTTGGGCCCCTCACTTCAAGAAGGATGTTGAGGTGCTGGAGCATGTTCAGAGAAGGGCAACAAAGCTGGTGGAGGATCTGGAGAGAAAGACTTATGAGGAGCAGTTGAAGGAACTAGGATTGTTAAGCCTGAAGAAGAGGGGGCTGAGGGGAGACCTTATTGCTCTCTACAAATATCTGAAAGGAGGTTGCAGAGAGGTGGGAGTTGGTCTTTTCTTGCAAGTGACAAGATGAGAGGAAATGTCCTTAAATTGCGCCTGGGGAGACCTAGGTTAGATATCAGGAAGCACTTCTTTACAGAGAGAGTTGTGAAGCATTGGAACAGGCTGCCCAGGGAGGTGGTGGTAGTTTCTGTTCCTGGAGGTGTTTAAGAGACATGTAGATGAGGTGCTGAGGGACATGGTTTAGGGATCCTGGCAGTGCAAGGTGAACAGTTGGACTCGATGATCTTAAAAGTCGCTTCCAACAAGATGATTCTATGATTTCAGCTGCAGACGTCTAAATTATAGAGCCTATTGCTAGGTGAGATAAATCCAATCTGAACAACCAAGCATGCCTGCTGGATTACACCCCTGGAGGAACAAAATGGCAGGCCTTTCTTGATTGCTGCAGACTAAGAGTGAAGTACCTAGGAAGCTCTATGTGGTTGCTGAAGTCAGGAAAGTAAGCAGTGGTTAAATCTCATTTATTGACGGAAGCATATGAAGTCTGATTCTTCAAGGTATTTAAATCCCATTTTGGATACAGCCTTGGATTATAGTGATAAATTTGGCATTGCTGAAATTTAAAAAATGAGCTTAGTCCTTTGTTTTTCCTGAGAATGACTTTGCCCTGATTGTTATCTTCCCCATTCGTTTCCTAGCTGCTGTATAATGCTGTAACTGAACTGTCCTCATACTCATCTCAGTTCACCTTTTTTTTTTTTTAAATAAATGAAGAAAAGGAAAAAAAATTATCTGAACAAGAAATGCACTGTTATGTTTTGGAAATAGTTTCCCTGGACATTACAGATGTTCAGAGTTGTGATCTTTAAATAAGCAAAGAATACAGCTAGAGCTTCTGTAACTAATAGGTCATTTTATAGTTGCAATCTGAGAATAAATAGCTTTACAGGTAAAGGACGAATTCTGTTCAAGCTAAATTATGGAAAGATATTTTCACAAATATTAGCCAAAGTTGATATGGAGGAACAGTATTACACTAAGATTAGCACAATTTATTATGCTTGCAGAAGAGTACACCATTTCTCAGAAGCTTCAGAAGCTTAGTTCACTGTGCTCTAAATTAAAAGCATAAGAAAGGCATAATGCACACCGTCTATTCAGAGGAATGGACCTTCAGTGGACCTATGAAAACTACTTCTCATTTTGGGATACTCTGATGATGTTAATTAAAAAAAAACCCAAAACCAAAACCAACTAAACAAACAAACAAAAAAATCCCAAACCAAAACCAACCCAAAAAAGCCCCCACAAAAACCCTCGACATTATCCTCACTAAATAAAGACTAGCGTTTCCAAGAAACACAAGCAAGCAGAGACTTCAGTCTTTCTGAAACTGGAAAACCAGCTCTTGGATTCCTTCAATAATCCAACCCAAACAGCTAAATCAGCAGTTATTTACATGTGCTTATAGTGTTTTTTTCTTGCAGTAGTCCATGTTAGTTAGAGACAGATTTATTTGCTGTAATTATGATGTTGGTCTAACCATTTAAGATTTTAAAACTAAATATAAAGATGAAGCAAAATTTGCCTCTCCAGTCTTCTCTGCAGTGCTATTAATTAGTCCTTATATTTGATCAGAATTCATGCACTGTGCAAAATTTTTGGAAGAGAAAGACAAACATGAATCCAATAGTTCAGTTTGTAACTAAAAATAATTTGTCATTCATTTTTCTCCTTCAGATGCTATATGAAGACTGGAGCCTGATGTTGGGAAAGAAAAAAAATGAAGGGCAGGAGAGGGAGAGGGATTTTTTTTTTCTATCTATAAATTCTCAGGAAACCACTATCTGCATGCAGGTAGATATGAAAACACAAAAATCTTCACCAGGTTTGCTATGAAGTCAAACCTCAAGCTCATGTTGTTCCATACTAGTAACCCGTGGGAATGCCTTCAGTTCCCATGGTAGAGGAAAGCTGCTGAAAGAATTTCATGTAGGATTCGACTGTGTGTTGGTCAGCATGTTCTTTGATCTGTGTGCCTCTGAGGTGCGTGCTGATGCTGCTCGTATGTGGGATTATAAGAAGGTAAATTCCTTTTCTTTCTCTGAACTCCAGTAGACTACATACACAGAGTTCACTAATCTTTTTGCATGTGTTTCCCTGTGTCCTTTTGAGTATTTTTCCAGTGGTAATAATTAAAAAGAGAAATTGTGTTCCCATTTCAAAATGGTGTGTTTTCACTAGCACTGGTTCAGAAATGTAGAAATCTTTCAAGTCTAAAGGGAATCAAATGCAAGCCTTCACTTCTTCTTTCTTTTTTAATGGGATGATCTGTTTTCTTACGGGTAGTTTGGAGAGACTATCATTGGGAAGGGAGAGAAGAATTGAAAACATTAACTATGCCAGATGATCACAGAAATTCCCTCCATTTTTTTCTTCTGCATTATTGTCTGCTACCTGGCATCCGTCTTTGAAGGTTAGTGAGCATGGTTGTTCATAAACAGATTCCACTGTTTGCAAGGAATGTTTGCTTTAGATAAGAATGTATTATTCAAGTTCGATTACATTCCTCTTAGCCACAAAAGTACAGTTATTATATGAGCTCAATAAAAACTGATGTGATCAAGACAATTTACCACAAATACTTATTTCTAAGGTTTACATACCTGGTTCCTAAGAACGTGAACTGGACTGGAAACAATTGAAAAAATCTTATTTACCTTTTACAGTAGTAAAGATAACAGACATAAGGTATCATTTCAATTTACCTTTTCCCCGTTTATTAAAAAACACCCTGCTATTGATAAAAAAGTGACATCTAATTGGAAGGAATTTATGGACAGAAGAACTGAGACTCTTCCCTGTAACTCTGAGTCAGAAGTGATAAAGGATTTATTGTGAAGTGTTATGTATATGTAATTACAATGCTCTCAGTTTCACTGCTTTAAATACAAGCTTTATGACCTTTGAAGGTAACTCTGATTCAAAAATAATTTAATTTAAAATATATTTTCATACTTTTGGCACCAATATTGCTTTAGAACATTATTTTCTAAAGAAGGGGTAAGAAACCTGATTACTTTTCACCACTCTTGATCGTTATTTATTTTTATGCATTTTATCAAGTTTGGAGCATATAGACTGTCTCTGGAACTGCTTTGCAACTCAGTAAGAAAAAGGGTTTCGAAAGATAAGACTGAGCCACTTTTATGTTCCTACGGTGTATTCCCATAAACTGTTACAGTATTGAGACCTTTGACACACTGGAGAGTTCTTAACAGAATAATTTAAACTGTCTGTCCAAAGCCCCAGGATATTCTCCCCATCCTTAAATCTCCAGAAGATCTTCTTGATGCTTCATCTTCCTTGGTAAAGGCCAGTTTCCAGGGGGTTTCTACAAGATCTGTAGATGTTCTGCTATAGCTAACAGTTCCACATCATTAGAACAAATGTACAAAAAATCCTTAAAAGATAGCTATAGATCAGGTTCTCTGTGTCTTTGGTTAGATAGTAACTAGACTTCTGTTAAATCACTGAGCAAATCTCAAAGTGGCACAGATGAGACTTGTGGGCTTCTCTTCCATTGCCATGGCCATCTAATGCCCTTCTGCAAACTGCACTTTCTGCTTACAGAGCAGATGTCTAGATACCTGTTAAGAGCCTCTAATAAAGCCTAGCAGCTGCCAACAAGAGGGCCTAAGGCTGTGCTCATCACCACTGAATGCAAAGGGGATGACACATGTGATGATGTGTTTAGATGCAGTTGTGTCATGCCTACAAATTCGTTCAATATCGACAAGATTGAATTATTAGAAACACTACCATGCTGCCTGGGTCTGTGATGCCCTGGGTAGTGCAGGCCAGCCCTGCTGGGTGCTCCAGGACAGCATGTGCTCTGCCTGTCTCCTTTCCATGAGGTGTGATAGGATAAAGTAGGGGACAGCTTTCCAACTCAGCAGTGATAGGCAAAGGGGTGAAGGTTTACTGTTCTCTCTGAAAGGGAGCAGCAATATGCCTTCCTTGTATCAGGACAGGTGAGGTGCTGTGCTCATGGTTTTGTGCTCTGCAGGTACCTGGTTAAAAAGTGACCAAAACTGAACAGATAAATCCCACTGATGTAAGTTCAGATGTACGTTATGGGTTTCCCTCTGTATGTGGACTCACAGAGGATGCAGGCTCTGTACAGTCCTGAGGTGCAGAATCAGGGCTTTTCAGATCAGTTTGTAAAATCACTCTTTGAAGTCCCAGTGTCAGCAAAGAAGTTCATAAACATCATAGAGAGCGTATTCAAATACAACTACTGCTTTAAAAATACATTTCTGAACTTATTGCTGTGAGGTCAGGAGTTAAGCCCAAATAAAAATTTGACTCCTACAGTGTCTGAGTGAATCATTTCATTGATTTTCATGCTCTGTACAAGCATCAGAAACATTTCTATCAGTTGAGCTAATACCCAGAAATGTTCACAAGTAATTTTAGATCAGTTTTACCTAAGCGTGAAACGATTTTTATATGAGGCTCTTCTACCTCTCCCCTTTAGCAGATGAGTACCACTAACTGTGACCAGCAACAGCTGTCAACTGCTCTACAAGTGCTGGAGTGTAGCCTTTCTTACGTCACAGCAAGGAGTTAGACTTGAAGCAAAGCATGCTCTAAATTTTCAGGCAGTTTCCCTTTTTATTGCACAGCTAGCATTAGCTGGAGAAGCTCAGAAGCCAGAAGGATATTACCTTGGCTCAAGAGGGAAAGATAAAATTTTCGTCCAGTGAATTTGCTTACAGTGTAAACCAGTGCAAGGTTTGTCTCAGTGTTTTTCTCTATACTAGTAAATAAAATGTTGTCATGCTGCAGGCCTGGCACAAACATGTGGTCATCCGTACTGTGACCATGTCCCTGGCATGCTTTTGGTTTGGGTCAGCTAGTGTATTTGCAGGTCAAGTGTAGTCTGGTGTTCAGAATAGATCAGGATCCATTCTGAACGTGAAGTTTGGATGAGCTACCCTATAAAGAGGGGATCTGCGGACGTTAACTGCATGAACGTGATATTTTGCTGTTGCAGCCAGGTCTTAAGTAAAAACGGTCTCTGGAACTTCTTTTGTTTTAGAAGTAAGAAATTTGTCTATTGGTTTGTCTAGGGGTTTACCTTTTGTCTTCAATGGCAATGTCTCCAAAGGGAAATCCTGCGAACACCATCCTGACTCTCTATAAAAGTTCAAGCCAAGCTTTTCCTAGGCAAACGCAGTTCTTCCACCTTTGAATGGCAAATCATCTTCCTTGAATCATAGCGCAGGTTCCGGTGCCCTATGGGAAACCAGCAAGGTTGCCAGCTGTTCATAGTCAGGTGTGAAAAGTCCCAGCCTGTAAGCAGGGACCCCTGTGAGCCAGCTAACCCTGACCCAACTCTCCAGCCTGAGTGATGGAAGAGTTCCTGTTCCTACTGTCTGCATTCACCCAGAGCTAACCTGGCTCTTGCACCATTCCTCTCCCCATTGCACAGCACGGGCCTCTACCAGGGAAGGTGTTTTGGAAGCACTCACTAATGCCATGGTGCAACAGGGACCATCAACCTCAGACCCATCACTCAACTCTAGGAACACATAGTGCTTTCTTCTTCTCTCCTTTCTGTTTCTCCGGGCTGTGTTGGTAGCTGACATGTTTGTGAATATGTTGGTGAATGGTCTCATTTGTATGCCATGCCTATTGGATTTCCTCCATTTGTTGGTCACAAATTGAAATTACAAACTGGTGCATTCCAAATATGAGATGAACACATAACTACCCCAAGATAAACATCTCAGAAATAGCAGCATTGCAACACTGGGTGCAGCAGCACCCCTAGTTTTACCAATCATGCTGTTACTCTCAAAATCTTGTTTATGGGCAAAGAGGAAGCACATCCTACATATATGAATATACATACAAGAATTAATTGTTAGTATAACTGAAATCCTACAAATCTAATCATTACTAATCCATGTCTAATCATTACAGAAAAAGAAAGAAAAATAGCAAAGTTGAATACTTCTATATAGAAAAGGTCTCAATAATATAGCTGAAATTGTTATATACATGCTTCTTAGTTTATATCCCTTCTCCTGGAAATATGCTCCTCTTCTGATCCTAAGGTAGGTAGTTTTGTTCTGGTTGTGGTGGTGATGTTACAGTGAGTTATCAACATCTGGAGTCTTTTGCCATAGGACTTATGATACTAATATTGCTGATTTCTTCTCCTTACTCCAGGTTCCACCTGGGGTCACTTCAATGTGTTTGCTAACACAATTTTACACCTTGCTCTTCTTCATGGTCTGCAGCTCTGTATAACATCCAAATAAATACACACCCTAATGTGGCTTTTATGTATGTTAGATATTACTAATTTCCTTTATTATACTTAAAACTAGTTTTGTACAGCTCCAAGTCTGCATTTTTTTAACTGACCATGGGGGAATTGTTTGTAGCTGAGGCATCACCAATGTCAAGTTTCTGTCCAAGCAAATATCATCCTAAGCCTGTACTGTTTGTTCTATATTGCATCCAGTATCTCTGCTTCTCAAGGCTTCTGTTATTATACGGAATTTGTATTTCTTTATACGACATCGTTCTGTTAGACTTATCAACATCCCATTATCTACAGAATAATTGGTTGTTACTGCTAGCTATATAAAACTGTGTTTGTGCCACACAAATATAACAAAAGGAAAACAAATTAACCACAGCTACCTGGTCAATTAGAGAAATTACTGTTACAGCTAAAGCAAGCAAAACAAATCTACAGGCAGGTCGAGAGAAGTTCAGACTGAACAAGCCTGTCAATCCTTACACCAGAGGCTTTACAAATACAGTACAATGCTTATGGTCTGTTAGTCACAGTGGTGTTACCATATGACAGGAGTCACTTTTGTTTGCAAGAGGGCTGATAGCATCTATATCGAAGCACTTAAGGTATATTAACCTATTTTCTGGTGTATGCTGATGCTCATACATGTACAAATTGCAAATGTTAACTGAAGTAAAACATTGGCAACTGAAGTGTGATGACCAGCAGGATGGGCAGGATTGGAAGCACATTTTGCTACCATAATGGCCAAATGACACAGATGATATCACATTATAATGTAACTACTTCAGGTGTAAAAAATGTATTTTTTACACTTCTGTGTGTAAAAAGTAAAAGTGGCATTACTTGAACAGTTGTTTCTGATTTTTAGGTCAAATAAATGCTAGGAAAATATAACAACAAATTCATCTGTCAAAAAAAAATATGAAATATGCCTCCCTTGGAAGTCACAGCAAAAAGTGGTGTCTGGACAGTGTTTTCTCTCTGGTTTCTGTCTATTCATCCCTTTACAATCATTGATGTCAACTAGAAGATAAATGAGGGTCTGACATCCATGACTGTCCGACAGACTGTAGATCATACAAGACACAGACAGGAGCAGCCAGTATTTCTCAGTCTCAGGGGTTCTGAGAGTGAGATGGCAGAATACAGTAAAATTTTCTTGTAATGCACTAGGAAACATTTTTTGATCACTAAGACGGAGAAGGGATTTCTGTTCTGTACATTTCTATCCTTCCTCACCTGGAGTATGTACAGAACAAGGCTCTTTCTGTGTGCATCAGACAGGAGAACAGTTTTTAGTTGCTTGTCATTTTTGCAAAAGACAAGCAATTGGATTCACCTGAGTCAGTTTGGTTCTATTGAAAGTTAAATTCTGTATGTTTACCTGTCCATTCTCTAAATACAAAGGGAAATCCCCCCATATGGACATCCCCATCCTCCAGGACTCTTCCACTGGCTGTAGCCCGGTAATGTAGGTCAGGACAAGAAGACCAGTGGTGGTACCCAAATAAGTTAAGTTTAGAAATCCTGGTCCGATTTGTGAATGTGAATCCCATTACACAGCTAAGTCATTCATCCTGACAGAAACGCCTAAAATGCCAAAGAGGCTACTGTCTTTTCTGCTTCATTTTCTGACCAGTGAAACAGTGAGAATGAATGGCTGACTAACACAGAAGGTGAGGGCATCCCTGGAGACTGAAAACCGAGTAACACCTGAAACAAATACCCAAAGTCTCATCTCATATTTGTGTGCTGGGCACGCAATCTGATTGCAAAATTCAGCGCAGTGTGAAACCTCTGTTCAAGAGACAATTGGGATTGGAATAACAAAGGTGTGGTAGAGTAGGAATTAGCTGCATTGTTTGAGTAATGTTGAGTAATATTCACAGTACCTTCCTAGACTGTGTTTCACTCAGCTGCGTCCTTGGTACAGCATTTCTCCCATGATCTGCAATATTCTTCACTGAGAAAAAGTAATGCATGTAAATAAGAAACTGTGACACCAGAACCGCAGCAGCATTTTAGTAAGATCTCAAATATCGAAAGCCATGTGAAAAGATTTCTAAACTTTATTTTTATCTGCAAGTTACTAATTGCAAAAATAGCTGCCTGAGAACAATTAGGAGGAACATACAAAACATATCTCTTAGATGAATTCATTGTTCTACTTGTAAACATCCGTTTGGGTATCACATCCTGGAAAAGCCACTCAGTTTCACGACATATGGAGGGTAAGCTTTGCTAGTTCCCATGCACTGGCAGGCCATAGTTGCTTTGCCAGCACATACAAGGAACACACCTTCCTCTGCATTCAGGTATGTAAATAATAAGCATGCAGCCAGAGTCAGGAAATTATTTTTCTCATGTTATTAATTAGAGCCACTAACCATGAATTTTCTGCAACATAATCAGAAATGAGAGCAATTAGTAAGCAGATGACCATAATTTACATTCAGGTAAGTATTCCAAAACTACTGAATTAAGTCTTGCTCTTCTAACAATGATATCTCTTTAAAATACTTGCACAAACACAGCTTTAAGGGAGAAAAAAAGGGTCTGTTCTTCAAATTTGTCCTCTTTTCTCTTGTTGTCTTCTTCTCTACTCCTCAGGACATCTCTTTCTCAAAGTCACCAGTAGAGCAGTAAACCTTCATTTAGAAAAATGCAATCCTGTAAAGACTATTTCCTACTTCTGCCCCATTATTCTAAAGAGGCTGACTCTGAGAAGAAGGTAATAACATTATCTATGCCCTCCACAGGTGTTGGATTATTTACACTCTTAGAAAGAAATGCTCAGTTAAGGCTGTTAGGCCTTAATTCAACCTGTCAGGACAATTAGGCAGTTTTACAATTTTCAGTCAAGACAGCCAAACCAGCAGGATCTGGCATATAACAAAAGAAAGAAAGAGAAAGGAAGGCTGCTGTAACAAAAACAAACAAACAAACAAATAAAAATCTATACATATATACATCTATACTCTTTTATTTTTATGTAAATATATGATCTTATTTTTTATATATGCTGTTAAAGGCTGCTGTTAGAAAAGGAAGATAATTGTGACACGGAAGTTCACAAACTAACATAAGTCAGACATTTAGATAGAAACACCTTTCCTTATGCTGTCCTGATGTTTACAGGCTGATTCTTAGACTTTGATTTTCCTGGCTTCGGTCAGCTTGTGTTGTGTCAGTATAGCCAGTCATTC
>NW_010400442.1:2319-10602 GCF_000710305.1 Buceros rhinoceros silvestris | reverse complement strand
GTGTTTTACCTCGGCCAAACTGGTGACACTTATAATTATGAAGTTCCTTTAAAACACATTTTAAAATTATGTAAAATTGCTCTTGGTTGCTCACTGCAGTAATACTCATTAATGCTCAAGTATTAGTGAACACTTTCCATAGTAGCAGAAAATTTTTAGGCTTGATCTGTCCAAAGTAAAGATGCCTAAAATATATTAGTTAGAAGATCAAGAAATGAAAGGAGGTTGTGGGGAGGTGGGGGTCAGTCTCTCCTCCCATATTACGAATGACAGGACGAGAGGAAATGTCCCTAAGTTGTGTCAGGGGAAATTTAGTTTGGATATCAGTAAAAAATTCTTTACACAGAGGGTCATTAAGCATTGAAACAGGTTGACCAAGGAAGTGGTGGAGTCCCCTTTCCTGGTAGTGTTTAAAAGCCGTGTGGATGTGGTGCTGAGGGACATGGTTTGGGACCCTGGCAGTGCAACCTGAACGGTTGGACTCAGTGATCTAAAAGTTTCCTTCCAACCAGATGATTTTGTGATTCTGTAATTCTGCTTATAAAGACACAGAACACAAATTTTCTTCATTATGTATGTTCACATGAAGAAACAGAGTGAGAAATAAACACTCATGTCACCTCTGACAAATGAAGGAAGTGATTATCCCCTTCTGCATCGTACGGGTGAGACCCTATCTGTAAAAGTATTGAACCTCTACTTTCAAATGGATTTCAAGACACTTGAGATTGTCCAGTGGAGGGATACCAAGATGGTGAGGGGCCTTGATTCATTCATTCTACTCCAAAGTGTAAGACTTCAAGAGCTGCTCTGAAATAGTGACCACAACTTTTGTGGGATAAATATTTGCCAGGGGCAAAAATGACAACAAAAGGAACAAAAAAAAGGAAAGGGCCATATCTGAATGGTTAGGCGCTTTCAGCACATCACTTAAAGTGAGAGATTGAGCGTGCTGGCCTCGCTTAATCAGAAGGAGATGAGGTTAAGGTGTACGCTATTAGCAACCTACAGCTACTTGAGGAGGAATTACAAACACTGCACAGTTTTAATAAGGAACAATGGCCACAGGTTGAGGTCTGGGAGGCTCAGGTGACCTCTTAGGAGAAGATATATATTTTCACTGGTGTGGTAGTCGAGCACTGGAAAGGGTTGCCACAGAGCAGAGTACAATCTGCATCCTTTGAGGCTTTTTAAGACTCAGCTAGCCAAAGGCACGGTGATGTGTTCTCTTGCTGGCCACAATCCTATTTCAGGCTGGACATTGGATCAGATGACTTCCGGAGATTTCATCCAAACAACATTGCTGTGATGATTCTATGAAGTGAAGGAAACAAAAAGCAAAGGAAAACAAAACAAACCATGGATGGACAACCTAGATATAAATCAAAACAAAGGAGAACTCCCTCCTTGTACTGACCTGACAATTCGAAGTCTTAGCTTGCCTTGGTCTGAACTGGTTTTATATTGTTTGAACAGGTGGCTCGTGACCAAGTGACCAGTGAGGCCTCACCTGCTTCAGCTGAAGATCTGTGAATGCCTTCCATGGTAATAATTTGTCAACTTTTATATAAGCCTATCAGAGAGATGTTGAGAAGGAAGTAGATTTATGAGAAAACATATAATCTAGCCTCAGGTGGACCCCAGGACTAAGGACAAAGAAACCTGTTCCATAAACACCATCCTCCTCTTCCAGTGAAGAATGCAAGACTGATGATGACAATCTGTTGTAACTGGAAGCAAGCAGCAAGGCTTCTCTGATGGGAAGGTGATCTGAGTGACAAGAGTCACAGCAAGACAGGGCCAAGAAGTGGCCTTACCTGCAAGGATCCAGGATGAGGAGTCCACAAGTCAGGGTCAGGATCAGGTCTGTCAACAGTGTTCATAAATTCCTGATTCTGCCCAAAGACAATGAAGTCTGCCATTATCTGTATTTTCTAATAATTTTGTTTGGTTTTTAAGTTTAAAAATTTAATTTAATTTTAATATCATTATAATAATTACAATTACTAATTTTAAGTTTATATACTTATACATTCTTAGAATTATAATTCAGACACAGGAGAAGTATTTCAGACTTAGATTTTTATCACAGATTGCCAAAACACTGTAAACATTCGGATGGATCATTTATCATTTAACTATGCATATATGCTGGGATTGACTTTGGCTGGACACCAGGTGCCCAACAAAGCCAGTCAGGAGAGAAAATATAACGCAAGCATAGCGAGTTGAGATAAGAACAATGAGATCACTCACCAACTGTCATCATGAGCAAAACAGACTTGACTGGGGGAAAATTAATTTAATTTATTACTATTCGAATCAGAGTAGGATAATGAGAAATAAAACAAAATCTTAAAACACTTTTCCCCCATTCCTACCTTCTTCTCAGGCTCAGATTTACCCTGATTTTTCTACCTCCTCCCCAGCCAGCAGTGAAATGTGTATGGAAATGGGACTTGCGGTCAGTTCATCAAGTGTTCTCTCTGCCATGCTTTCCTCTTCACACTCGTCCCTGGCTTCAGCATGGGGTCCCTCCCACAGAGACTCCATGAATTTCTCCAGTCTGGGTCCTTCCTACAGGCTGCAGGTATTCACAGACTGTTCCAGCACGGATCCTTTCTATGGGATGCAGTCCTTCAGGATCAGAGAGTTCCAGCACTGGTGCCCCACAGGATAAATCCTGACAACAAACCTGCTCCAGCATGGGCTTCCCTTGGGAATCACAGCCTCCTTTGGGTGCATCCATCTTCTCCAGCGTCCTCCATGGGCTGCAGGTGGATATCTCTTTCGTGGTTGACATCCATGGATTGAAGTGGGACAACTTTTGTCACTGTGGTCTTCACCATGGACTGCAGGAGAGTCTCTGCTCCGGCACCTGGAGCACCTCTCCCACTTCCTTCTTCACTGACTTTGGTGTTTGCAGAGTTTCTCTCACATATTCCTCTCTTCCAGCTGCTGTAGCACAGCTGTTTTTCCCCTGAAGTATGTCATCACAGAGATGTTACTGCTCTAGCTGATTGGCTTAACTTTGTCCAGCTGCAGGTCTGTCTTGGAGCCAGCTGGCACTGGCTCTATCAGACATAGGGGAAGCTCCTAGCTGCTTCTCACAGAAACCAACCTTGTAGTTCCCCTACCACACGAACCCATTACAGCATAGTATCAAAAGAGAAGCCAGTACTCCAAATACGGGAAGACAAAGAGATAAGCTTATCTAAACGCCATCACCCTGGATTTTTTTTTTTTATGGACTTTATGGATATTATGGATCCTCAGAATCCTCAGTGTGGAGTTTATGCACTAAAGATGAGTTAACATCACTGTTGTAGTAAGAGTGACAAGATGAAATACATCCAAATCCTAAAATTCTAGATTACAGAGACACAATTAGTATCAAAATTCTGATTTCTATTTGTAGATAACTGTATTTTTTTTTTGTCCTGTAGTTCTGAATAATTCCAGGAACATCTGAAATAAAATTAATGTCGAAATGATGGTACTTAGGGTCTTATATGATTTTGTAAAGTTTATATTCTTAGTAATATCTTTCTCAGGGAAAGGATGAAAAAAGCTATGCAAGTTAAAAAGCAAGTCAAGTGACATCTTGTAGGTGTTCCGCATTTTCTGTAGTATCTGTGTTGAGTCAGTGTCTTTACTTTCTGTAGTCACCATTAAGTACAAGTAACATTTTCTTTTCTATTATTTGAAGAATTTATGTTCCTTTTGCATATGTATAATATTACTAAGAACATTTAAGAATATATGAAGTTATTACCTCCAACACTGAAAAGCAATGATTTCATGAGCTTGAGAGTTTCTTAACCTTCACTTTGCAAATATGAAGCTACAATAAAATCTAAAATAGAATCTTCCCAGAGTCCATAGCCCTAAGGTGTATCTTCACTGCAAATGAGATTCAGAATATCATGCTCCACTCATTGCTGCAGGAAATTTCTGGTTTTAGAAATTCAGGACTTTCAGACATTCATTTTAAAGAAGTTTTTAAGAAAAAAAATCTGATATATCAACAAATATTTCCCTCTGTCTTTTTTCATATGAAACCTTGAAACAACTCACTACTTTTTGGGGTTGTTTTTTTTTTTTTGGTTTTACCTGACATTTTCTTACAACTCCTTGGTATTAATCAATAAATATATTTAGCAGAATCAGCTCTGCAAGGAGTGTAATCACTTTTGAAAACAGTGCCACTGTGCCACAGTGCCATTTACTGTGCCACTGTATAATAACAACAAGCAGACATTACAATACTGCAACTCAAAACTATATCTAAATTTTTATTGTATTTTTATTTTTCAGATATTTTAGCAAACTTATTAATCGTAAATCTAGTAGTATGTTGTGTGGCACCTTTGAAATGTCATGCTATTTTGTGAACTGCTGCAGACTACAGTAAAAAGTTCTGAAGAGCTAAGACTACGAGGTTTTCATTTTACGTATATATATAATGCAATGCAACGCAACACGGGAATAAAATCAAATTTGCTGCAGAAGGTTAGCTCTCATGATCTGCTATTCTCATAAAAATAACAACTGATAACAAATTAGGAACCTGGCAAATAGGAATAGGAAATTCTGTAAAATGAAGCCTGTATGTAAAGTTTTTTGGAACAGTGTGGCCTTCTTACAATTTATCATATCTAAGAGATCCCTACTAATATTTCTTGGTTGTCTGTAACTTTTAATATAGTCCTTGTGTGATTTGGTACAGCTCCTAATTCTTTAAATGCATCATTATGATTATTTCTCCATGCTTTTGCGTGATATTCATTTCAGTATTTTATAGTTGCCATTAAAAAAAACCCATCTGCTACTGCATGTCAGTGAAATCTTATATATATGCTGGAAAGTTTTACCAATGGAGCAAAACCCTGCTGAGTTGACGGCTTTGTTCCTTTTTATTCTTAAAGAGGGAGACTTTCATCAAAAAAAAAAAAAAAAAAAGAAAAAGAAAAAAGTCATTAAAGCCAGAGAAAGAAGATTTTTGACCCATGTTTTTGTGATACAAAGCCCAAGTTCTGCAGTCATTTAGTTGGGTCACTTACACGAAGCACCAGTAACGGAGGTAAAATTTCAACCACTGAAAAACAAAGGAAACAAAAACTTAACTAAACACCAACATCTGGACCACTATCAATTATAATATTCATTAGTAGTGTTTTGCTTGTCTTGCGCTGGAATTGTAAATCAGAAGAGAACACCTGCAGGAAGTCAGAGACAATTTCAATACCATGTATCCAAGAAGTACAATAGTTCTGGACTATGTCCAGGCTTTGGTAGCAAGATTGAATTTAGACGTTTTGAGGTAATGACATTACAATAAAGATACAGTATTATATCTATAAAAGAAATGTTACCTTGTTATTTTTATCAGATTGTAAAATAGGATGATATTTCCTAATACTGTATTTAAATATCTCATAAATTTTAAGCTACTTGATATAATGACTTTATAATGATATCTTCTAGAAAAAAAGTACATTTGTTGTAAGTATTATGAGCCCATACAGGCAGAGGATAACAATTATAAATAAGCTTTGTTGCCACAGCTTAAGGACTTCTGCTATTTTTTCAAGCAGAAAAGAAAAAATCCATGGATAAAGGTGCGACATATCTCTCTTAATTAATGAAAAATATAAATGTCTACACATAATTTTCCTACAGTTCTGGTGATATCCAATTCAAACATATATTAATATTAATAGAAATAATAAATATTTCTTCTAATACAAAGCTTTAGATTCTAGCGGAAATTTTCACTGTTTCTGCTGATTCCAGTGAGACATTTAGGACTAGATCTCACTACCTTCTTCAGTTACGGGAAGAATCCCAACAAGAATTGGGTGAATCTTCATTTAGTGAAGCAGAGATATCCCACTCAGAAATGAAGGTTGTTGACAACTCTGATACACACAGATAGTATTTATCCTAACAAATAAACTGAACTGAAAATAATCTTTGCAAAAGTAGAATTTTTCTGGCTAAGGAACAGAACAATGTAAAATATTCATCTAAAGAATGAAAACTGCATATTTAAAAAACTTTTTTCTTACAATTTAGCTTGCAATATTTTATTTTACCTGGACCTATGAAAATAAAAAAAAAAAATATTTTAGTTTTATGATCAACATCTAGATTACTCTGTGGTGGAAATTAAATGGCTACAGACAAACAGGTTGTTTCATGTGTGATCTTACTCCAACTGCTTGCAAGCATCACAATAGAAGCTTACAAATGCATCTACATTATGAATTTTAATCTGACCATAAACCCTGTTCATGTCCGTGAATCCTTTTGTCATTACACTGACGATTTATATAGTTCATTCTTTATATTCAGCTCATTATATTTGGCTCAGTGGTGGCCAAATTAGAACCTTGATGCTCTGTAGGCTCTGTAGAGAGTTTAAAAGGGTAGGTTTTTTACAGTAATCTATTGATCTTTTCCTACATGTTTATTTTGACAATTATCTGCATGAATTTCATTACAAAATACAAATTACATTTTCTTCTTTGCTATTAATTACCTGGGCTTCCTTTTCCATAGAAACTGAATTTTTGTCTCTGTAAAACCATTGCTGAACAAACTGAAAATGCATTTTACTTAACTTTAAATTTTGAAAAGTGAGCAGCAGTAGTGACGGAGTGATGTCTGCTGCAGAACATAGTATCCAAAGCCTTGACTCCTGAAGCAACTAGCTGTGATACTGGGCACCTGACTCTCTACCGTCGAGGGTCATTTTATACACTTCTCTAATATAGAGGATGCAAAAATGGCGTTTTATTGCGTAGATCAGAAGGCTATATAGTTTCCAAAGAAGCCTCGCCCATCCTGGGCAGTTCCTACCTTCCTGTCACAGCCCGCGATCTTCCGGCCGCCTATACTGCCACCCAGTATACCACAACAGACTCCCAGCAAACCACTTTCATGAATAAAAACTGTAAAAAGTCAGCCTCGTCCCTCCTTCTCCCAAGTACTTTGTAGTGTTTTCAGTACATAATCAAGGCATATGTCAAAGGTAGGAGAAAGGACTTAAATTATCATCTTTTTTCTCCCTTAAATTGCCAATGATTTCATAATTACTTTTGTTTATTTCCACTAAAGGTAACCTTTATCTCTGTATACTGTATCTGGTGAAGCATGAAAACTTCAGGCATTCATTTATTGTCTCGTTTACTCTTCTAATATAAGATTACTAAATTGACCTTTTGCCTTCATTAAAAATGGACTCTTGAAATAAACTTTAGAATAAAATTCTGTTGCATTTCAATTATTTCTAGGTTAAGAATAAATTTATTTAGACCACCAGAGAAACTGATCATGCGCATCGGATCCAAACCAGTAAAATTTCAACACTTATCTCATTTGAACTAGATGAAGATTTTACTAGACAGGTTGCCTTTGTTACTGTATCTCTAGAATTGCTAATCGTGTGTTAATTTTTTATGTGGTGTTTGTTCTAATATATTCTTCATTGTGGTTATTTCATACAGGCATAGACATCTTCATCATTCTTATTTCTTTCTAACTTCCACTGTATATTTCATATATTTCTTTTTCACTTCTGCTACAAAATAAGCAATTTCATGAATGCCAATCTCTTTGTCAGGAAAAAGATGCACTTTCTAAAGTATTTGTGTCATGTTACTACAGTTTTAGGACTCAGTAAATAATTTAGGCTTTAGGAGTTTTTTACTACATCAAAAGATGATGACAGATTAATAAGAAATCTGCACCTGAAGAAATTCTTCAAGGCTATTCTACTTTGAAAGGAATTTGCCTTCCAGAGAGCTTTCACTTCAGTTTAGCTCCCTTATCACAACCCAAAGCAAAATAGATAAAACAAGGGATGTGGAATCAGAGCACCTATAGCTACTGTAATTCAGACAGTGATGAGGATCTTCAAAGATCATGATTTTACTGACAACATAACAATAATTATAACCTTTGATAATTTAATGAATTGCATGTCAGTACAGTATGTTCTAACTCCACCTATTTCATTGGAGACTTCCTTACTTAAAAATATCTTTTAGGAACTATTGAATTGGAGAAATTCAGTAGAAGAATCTTGGGAGACAAAAATCCCATGGATGGAGATGTGCTCTGTGCTGACTGGCTGGAAAGCAACTTTGCTTAGAAAGACCTGGGTTTTTATAGTTCCAGGTAATTTTCTACTAAATTTAATTTACCAAAAGTGATTTTAAAATCTCATTTATATTCTTGATGGCTATGATATTCATTTGAAGTGATAAAACTTGGGGG
>NW_010400442.1:0-2264 GCF_000710305.1 Buceros rhinoceros silvestris | reverse complement strand
TCTTTTGATGTAAAAAACTTGTGGGGGGTGGGGGATTTTCAAGGATATTTACTTCAAAAATCCTGTTAAACTTTAAGTGAACTATGAAGTAAAAAAGCTCCTGTTAAGCTGTCTTTCTTGGGAAAAAAAAGAATCTCAAAATAGAGATGAAAAGAAATTGTTAACAGTTCATTATGGTTTTAAAAAATAACGTCCTGATGGGGTTTCACAGAGTGGAGTAGAGAGAAAGAATCATATCCCTCAAGCTGCTGGCCACGCTTCTCTTGATGCAGCCCAGGATGCACTTTGCTGTCTGGGCTGCAAGCGTATATTGCCTAGTCATGCTGAGCTTCTTGTCAACCAACAACCCCCAAGTCCTTCTCCACAAGGCTGCTCTCAGTCCACTCATCACCCAGCCCGTTATTTGTGCTTGCTATTGCCTCAACTCAAGTACAGGACCTTGTACTTAGCCTTGTTGAACTTCATGAGGTTTGCACCTCATTCATGCTTCTAATTGTGGTCAAATTTCTATTGAAAGTTCTTTTAAAAATTTTCATATTTTAAAAATCGGTTAAAAGCAAGTTATTTATGGCTTTGAAGATTTGTTGATTTTAATATATTGTTGTTTAAATATATTTCTTACCAATCTGGCATACTGAAGCAAATAAAGTTCCTTCTTTTTGCAGCACTGGTAGATATTAATTTCTCATTTACCTCAGGATTCTTCACAGTGCAAATAAATACTACTTTATAATTTCTATGTTCAATAACACTGGCAATTGAGCTGTTAAACTGATTCATGATTACCCTAGCAAAATACGTCAGTAAGTGGCTTTGAATCTTTTGGTAATGCTGCAGGAAGAGTTCTGGCCCAGAATTTGCCCCCTGCCTCTTTCTCATCCCTCGTTATTTTGTGTTGTAATGCATCATTACAGACTGATGTTTGCTTCTGCACAAGTCAGCAAAAAAGAAATTGCACAGCCCACACTGGCCTCCTTTCTTTGCATTAACTCCATCCGTTTTGATTTGCTGGTTTTCAGAATGTTTCAAGCACTGTCAGCATGAGTGATTATATCTTCACAGAAAAAGTATTTTCTTTAATTTGAGGAGTAGTATAAAGTTTTTATTTTTACTTCTTAATAAAAATTATTGATCTTTATCAAGAACGTTTTATACAATATACTGAGAGATAGCATATCCTGTGTTTGGAATAGATGTTTTTCATAAGTGTATTCAGCTTTTCTTATTATTACTAGAACAGACGAAGACCAGAGCTTCTCAATTTGTTTTCAAATAAATATTGGAAATTATTTACATGGAATATTAACTGACTGAAATGTATTTAATGAAAAACCCCTGACATATATAGTACACACATATAGGATATTTTATTTTAGTCATAATAATAAATCTGGTTGTGACAGAGTTTAATTTCTTCATAGTAGCTTTCATGGAGCAGTTTTTTAATTTACACAGGAAACCGTACAGATAGAATCATACAATAGAATCATAGAATGTTTTGAGTTGTAACGGACCTTCAAAAGTCATCTAGTCTAACCCCCCTGTAGTGAGCTGAAACATCTGCAACTAGATCAGACTGCTAATAGCCCTGTCCAACATGATTGGGAATGTTTCCAGGGATGGGGCTTCTACTACCTCTCTGGGCCACCTGTGCCAGTGTTTCACCACTCTCATTGTAAAGATTTTCCACCTTATATCTAGTCTAAACTGTGGGCGTGACCCCCCGGCTGGTCTGGGAAGCAGCCCAGCTAAGCCTGCTGTCAGTCAACAGCAGGAGGCGTGTTGTTTAGGAGGAGACGGAGAGGCTGTGTCAATGGGTGATTGGAGAGCCGCTCATCTCTGGGCAGGACAGTGAACTTGAAATCAATCCAAGAAAAACACGTAAATCATAACATCCCACGGAAAACTAAAAGTCTATGCGATAAGAGAGAAACTACGCAGTTGCAATTTGCAGTAAGTAGGTGCCGCAGCAGTTTGCTGCAGTTGTATTTCAATAAAGGCTTTGTGTGCACACAAGCTGTTGTTGCGTTATCCGCCCCGACTATTCGCGATGTGTGGTAACCCACCACAACTGGTGACCCTAACAGTTGGGGAGTCCCCCCCTGACAGTTGTTGCCCCTGACATAAACCTCCCCTCTTTTAGTTTAAAACCATTGGCCCTTGTCCTGTTGCAACAGACCTTGCTAAAAAGACTGAAACACTGTCCTCATCTTTCTCATAAGCCCCCTTTAACTACTGAAAGGCCACAATAAGGTCTCCCTGGA
>NW_010400441.1:3792-5380 GCF_000710305.1 Buceros rhinoceros silvestris | reverse complement strand
GCTGAACCATCTGGCTTTTTGCCAGCCCCATCGGAGGAGAGGTCACTGCACTGGAGTAGAAGAGACCAAACTCAAGGGGAGAAAGAGGAGCATGAGGATGCTGAGAGGTCTCCCGTTGGGCAAGGAGCTACTAAACCAGCTCATTTGCTTACTGCTCCCAAAGCCACTATCTAGACAGGTCTCTGCTTTGAAATCAAGGGCAACATCTCTACGGTGACCAAGAGCCTGAGCAGCACCTTTGGCAGACACGTGTCGGTCTGCCTGTTTGCCATCAGCTCCCTGGATCAATACACAACCTCTGCCTGCCACGTCCCCGCTCATCAAATGGGACAACCAGTTATTCACTTTGAAATGGAGGGCAGCAGCTCTATGGTGACCCAGAGCCTGAGCAGCGCCTTTGGCAGACGCGTGTCAGTCTGTCTGTTTGCCATCAGCTCCCCAGATCAATACACAACCTCCACCTGCCACGTCCCCGCTCATCAAATGGGACAACCAGTTATTCAACACCTCTGGACCACATCGACGCTGCCAGGAACATGGCATTACAGAAGCTGAGGCAAATGGAATGCCAGCGCCTGGTGTTTTCTTGCCTTTTTGGCAGATGTTAACCCTGTTCACTTGGACTCAAAGGACCAGGACAAGGCGCTGCTGTAGTACCTCTGGGTTATGAAGCACCATGGTCACACCAGTCCGGGTGAGGTCACTGATTTGTGTGGCTCTTCAAACAAGACCCCTGTCCATCATGGAGGGCATGCTAGCATGCTGCCAGCCACCATCATATCTACATAGGGCTGTAGAACAGACCACGCTGAGCTCCAAATGCTTTTACGAATACCACTAAGGGGTGAGAGAGCACTCAGGAGGTGAATTTCTCCAGAGAAAAGCCAAGAAGAATTCTATGTAAAAGCCCGTATTTATAACGAGCAGGAAATTGTGCTATTGCCAGGCACTAATTTTCTCTGCAGCTCATCCCTAGGAGCTCGCTCCAATACCACTAAGGGGCGAGAGAGCACTCAGGAGGTGAATTTCTCCAGAGAAAAGCCAAGAAGAATTCTATGTAAAAGCCCGTATTTATAACGAGCAGGAAATTGTGCTATTGCCAGGCACTAATTTTCTCTGCAGCTCATCCCTAGGAGCTCGCTCCTTCCTGTTCACGGAGCTCGCTGTGTGCTCAAAGCCAGCGACTCGACCGAACTCTGCTACAAAAGAAAACATCAAGTCAAACTGACCTTGATCCCTTTTGCTGGGCACGGTCAGAGCTCCCCCGAGGATTATAGAAACTGTATTTTTAAATTTGGGATCTGACGTCAGTCCCGTCACTTAAAAGGTGGCTTTGGCACAATCCTCCTCTGAGAGCAGCACTGGCCGCGTGGCTGTGGCAGCAGTGAAGGTGCTGGAGAAGCTACCACCGTCGCTCAGCCTTGACCTCATGAACCATTCGTGCAGTGCGTCATCCTCGCCCGTTCAGTGCAATTCAGACACACGTTAAAGACCAGCCCCTGAGTGTCATTGAACGGACCAGAACTCAGCGAACAAAACTGACAGGAGGTTGGAGCGATGGGAAGTCGGTCTCTGCTCCCCAGGAACA
>NW_010400441.1:2192-3077 GCF_000710305.1 Buceros rhinoceros silvestris | reverse complement strand
CCGGGGCGGTGGTGGAGTCACCATCCCTGGAGGGGTTTCCCAGCCGTGTCAAGGTGGTGCTGAGAGACAGGGGTCAGTGGGCACCTGGCAGTGCTGGAAGAATGGGGGGACTCAAGAGGATTCAAGGACTTCCCTGAACAAAAGAATTTGTGATTCTGTTCCCAGTCACGGCCAGGGATTGGTTCTGCTTATGCTTGCTCCTGTGCAGATCCAGGTCACTGCTAATTTCGTGTCCTACGGTGCGGGTAGGAAGGGAGAGGCTGCAGCTGCAGGACAGGACAGATCCGTGCATCCCTGAATCCAGTTCCAGAACACAGCTCCTCAATCCAGTTCCCATCTGCTGCTGAGCCCAGCCTGGGCCTTCCCCAGAGCCTGCCCCCAGCACCAGTGGTGGCAGGGACCTGGTTGACATCAGTTGGTGGGGTTGGGGTCAGTGTTGGTTTTGTTTATATTTGTACATAGTTCATTTTATTGTTGTTGTTGTTATTGTCATTATTTTCATTAAAGCAGGTTTCGTTTTCTTTCCCAGCCCATCAGTCTCTCTCCCTCGTTGCCGTTCTCTTCCCTTTGGAGAGGGAGGGGTGTTCACAGGGACCATCTGCCGTTCGCCCAGTGCCCGGCCCAGCCCTCACCTGTGATGCTGCTGTGGACATAGTTGCCATTTTTTCCTGTATCCAGCAAGACAAAATAACACTTTGGAGTAGTTTATAGACTCAGTCCCTTCTGCAAACACCCTCCTGTTCTGAATAAACAGCCCCGGTTTTCCCTGTACATTTGTATTTTGTGGTCCCGAACAGTTCCATCGGCAGCTCAAGGAGTTTTGGCTGAATGAGGATTAAGATTCTGCATTCACCTGGAGATACGGAGAAGCTGCTGTTTGTTTGT
>NW_010400441.1:0-2143 GCF_000710305.1 Buceros rhinoceros silvestris | reverse complement strand
TGCCTGGCTAGACTGTGGTGTGCAACGGGTCGTAAAGGGATTTGCTGTGTTGTCTCACAGCAAAAAGGGAGATTTCTGAGGAGCAAACACCCCCTGTTATTTATAGCTGATCTACACTCTTCTCCCAGAAACAGTGAGGTCCTCGACACAATTCCTCTGTCGAGGGAAGGCTGCGAGCCCTGGGGCTATTCAGCTGGAGGAGAGCAGCCTGAGAGGGGACCTCATCAGTGTGATCAAGAGCTAAAGCGGGGGTCAGGAGGAGGGGCCAGACTCTGCCCAGTGGTGCCCAGTGACGGGACAAGGGGCAATGGGCACAAACTGGAACCCAGGCAGTTCCACCTGTGCAGGAGAAGAAACTTCTCTGGTGTGTGGGTGAGGGAGCCCTGGCCCAGGCTGCCCAGAGCTGTTGTGGAGGCTCCTGCTGTGGAGAGATCCCAAACCTGGACATCCGTAGGCGTGACCCTGCAAGGCCTGGGAAGAAGCCGAATTAGGCTAAGTAGAGAGCTGTCAGTCAGCAGCAGGAGGTGTGTCGTTTAGGAGGAGACAGAGAGGTTGTGTCAACGGGTGATTGGAGAGCCAGCTCATCTCTGGGCAGGAGAGTGAACTTGAAACCAATCCAAGTAGGGCATGTAAAGTAAACACTGCACTGGAAAAGTATAAAGCAATGTGATAAGAGAGAAACTACGCACTTTCTCTTCAATAAAGGCTTTGTGTGCACACAAGCTGTTTGTCTCGTTGTCCGTCCTGACCGATCTGAAACGAATCCAAGTAGGGCATGTAAAGTAAACACTGCACTGGAAAAGTATAAAGCAATGTGATAAGAGAGAAACTACGCACTTTCTCTTCAATAAAGGCTTTGTGTGCACACAAGCTGTTTGTCTCGTTGTCCGTCCTGACCGATCGCGACAGTTGGTGAGCCCGACGTGACTGCAGAGGAGTGGGCTGCAGAGGAGTAGGCTGCGGGAGCTGCAGCCAGGGATGGAGCTCTGCGAAGCGTTACAGCAGAGGCAGTCTGCTTTGGTCCAGACCTGAGACTTGCATGCCTGGGTTAGCAGGTGAGCTGCCGGGAACGATATGGGTCAGCAAATGACCCGAGACAAAGATTTAGTTTTTACAACATGGAAAGCCTTACTGGAATGCAGAGAAGTAAAGTGTAGTGATTATGAACTGAGGCGAATGAGATTTTTATGCCTGGGTTAGCAGGTGAGCTGCCGGGAACGATATGGGTCAGCAAATGACCCGAGACAAAGATTTAGTTTTTACAACATGGAAAGCCTTACTGGAATGCAGAGAAGTAAAGTGTAGTGATTATGAACTGAGGCGAATGCTTTTATGGAGCCAGCAGCAGCGTTTCGATCCTAGCCCTGATATAGCTTTTAGTGTACGTATATGGGAGAAAATCAGTCATGAACTGTGGGATTTTGTCTCCCGAGGCGATACTGACGCCATGGAATTAGCAACTACCTGGCGATTACTTATAGACACCTTGAAAAATCACACAGCAGCCACAGAGAAATTTAGCTGCCTAAGTCTTAATAGCTCACTTAAGAAAACAAACAAGGATGATAAATTGCCAGGGGATGTAAAATCTGTGCCTGATAAGGCGAAACAGCTGGCAGAGTGCAGTAAATTAAGCGATAACGAGTCATCAGAAGCTCTCCAGCCAAAGAATGTGGCTTTTTATCCTCTGTTACATTCTGAAAGCGAGGAGTCAGATTAGGAAATTGAATCTGCACCATCAGAGGGACAGCTGTGTGTAATTAAAACTGTGCCATCGGAGGTGGTACCAACTCCTCAAGACGGAGCTGCTGCAGCATTTCTGGGGCTTGACCACCCAGCTGGGGTGGGGGCTTCCCTGCCCACCGAGCTGACGCCGCCCCCTGCCACCCGCCCTCGGCGACCAACATTATGCCGGCCATAGACGCCGGGACGCCAAAAGACACCACCGGGATTCAAACCTGGTGCCTCTGGTTTCTGCAACTGGTGCTTTTCTCCGTTGCCACAGTGTCTGCGCATACAAAGCTATGGCAACATCATTTATCTACAGCCTCTGCGTTTCCACCGCTAAGTCCAGACAACATTCACCGTCATGATTTATGGCTCCGCACTCCGAAAGAGCAAGCAGTAAAAAGCATTGACCTTT
>NW_010400440.1:38359-42778 GCF_000710305.1 Buceros rhinoceros silvestris | reverse complement strand
ATTATAATTATTAATAATTCAACACTTTGCAAGGATTAACAACTGAATGAGTTCTACAGGTCAATAATGTGTCTGATTTAAAAGTGGGAAAAATCCTCTTAGACAATAAGTAGTCAGTTTGACGGCAAATTCCTGAAGGATTACAGGTATTGTTTCTGATTTGCTCTTTATCTCTACATACCTTGTGGAGGAACTGTAGCAAGACTACAACCATGATCATTCACCACAGCCTGAACCTTTGGTGAATGGCTAACTTTATCTCTATATATTCATATCTTGGAGAAATCAATCCTGTTTAATCCTTCCATTGCATACTAACAAGACTTCTCAAGATCCTTCAAGTGTTTTTATATCAGAGCGAGTTCACAGGATCAAAGCTGAGTGAATTAAGAAAATCTACTTCAAAATGAAACTTGTGTTTAGGGTGTCACAGCGTGAATTGAGGTGGGCGTTTACTCTGCAGAGCAGTGGGAGGTCCTGTGTGAAGATAGGTGAAGTAAAGGAAAAATACAAAGCGAGAGGTTACTTTTTGCAAGCCGTTTTCCCTCTGCTTAGGTGTGAAACAACAGTATTTCAATAGCGGCACCTCTTGTAGGTCATCGTTCATAAAATGCCTGATGGAAAAATGACAGAATATTGGCAAGCCTAGGAGATTTTGGCCATGCATATGACTGGCGTGGCTGAAACACCTGGGGCTAGATCAAGCAAGGATTGTTTTTAATTGGCTGGTAATGACTGAAAGCTGTTTTGTCAGTACACATCTGCCTACGTCTGGCAAAAGGGTCTTCAGAACATGGTGATGTCTTGTTTGACCACCAGAAGTTCAACTGTCCTTCTGTTGTTATAAGATTTTGTGTCACGAAGTGATGAAAGTGATGATTTTGTTTTGAAATCAAGGAACTATTTATTAGCTAAGTCTTGCACAGGATTTTGGTTCATAGCAGAAGGATTTGCTCCTGCTTCAGTAGACACCACTACTAACTAGAGCTCTTATTCAGACAGAGGGAAATCAACAACGACAATAAGGCTGCTTTCTCAACCAGGTCAGGCTGAGAGGCAAAGGAAGACTGAATTGAACAGAACTAGCATCATCCAATTCCTTCATCTTCTTCAGCAGGTTAACAGTCACAGAAATGTGCAGGATGTGGCCTACAATCAGCAGGTGATCTAAAGAACACAACCGGTAAATATCCACAATTTAAATTAGCCAAATTCTGCAGGCCTAAGCTGCGACAGCTGTGATTCAGGAGGCATGATTCAGGATGATCCATGTGCTACTTAATGTATGTATATTAAAGTAATCTTATAGAAAAACCCCTAATATACACATACTGCTCTGCTAAGAGCGTGCTTTGGCCACTAACTAAAATTTCCTACGAGCTCTGTAGGTGGTGTGGCCCAGCGTTAATCTTACGCGTCCTGAGACAAATTCACTGGTAGGACCCTTGCAGAGATGCCAGCACCTCAACATGGTAACCAGCGATGTGAAGTGCTGCCTGGACTGTCTGCATTCATCCAAGTGTGGAGGTGTGCATTATGACAGCCAAACATTACACAAATATGCCATCCTACTCAAAGCCATTTTTTTTTTGTTAAAGGCTGATCTGATTAGTAAATGATAGATAAACACCGTGCAATGACTATACTTACTTCTAGGTTGCATGGAAATAACAAGAAAAATAACCTAGGTCTTTTATTAAATCTTCACTTATTGATCTCAAAGCAGCTCATAAATTTAGTTCTATTTTATTATCTCACTTTCACAGTAATGAAACACAGTTTCATGCAACCCTGCCACTGCTGCTATTTCTAACTCCTTATGTAGTACTCGGTGCATCACTGTGTTCACTTCTTCACCAGAGGCAAACCCAGGCTAGTACCATGCTGTCTTCTCTTATTGTAGTACCACACTGATCTTACTGCTGCTGTTTTCTCCCTAGGCTGTGCTCACAAAGGCTTGCCCGGTTTATGGTGTGCCGTACAAGCACAGAGTGACACAGGTATGCTCTCCTAAAGATCTGAGGTTTCAAAGATGTTTATGAGACAAAACCGAGAATAGCTGGTAGGTACGCTGTCTCTTTCCTAAGCCAAGAAGCTAGACCAAACGTCTCTTTTCCTGTACGGAAACATAAACGTCTTTTGAGAGAACATAATTTTCAACAAGAACAAGACATACATATGTCTCTTAAAATGCAGTCAATCAAAATATATTTTGAGGTGATGCCAGCAGAAGGCTGAGTGACAAAATGCCTGATTTTCTTCCTGTGGCCTTTCCAGGAGAAAGAGCCAAACGAAAAGCTTAAACAAGTGTCTTTAAATTAGTATATCTCTGTCAGCATTTATTTTCTTTAACGGCTTCTTGTAGTAATCTTTTAGGAGACAGTTTATATTTTGAAGGAAAAGTGAACTATGCTTGCTGTGTACCACATTAGAACTCGAATCAGCATATTTATTGGCTAAACCTGGAAAATTGAGATTAAACATTGATTTAGATCAAAAACAGTTGTGGTCTTGGTGGCAAAGTTTAGATCATGATCTAATGAGGTCATTTCAGATTCAGGCAACAAAATTCATCACTGTATAAGATTTCCTCTGTAAATCTAGATTATTCTGGAGACTGATTACTATCTGTGACTTTTGGATCTCCTTCAGATGTTGGAAGTGCAATTCAGCTGCCTAATCCAAGCTGTTGCAATAGTAGGATAACTTCACTTAGGATTCAATCCCCGTTCTTTGTAGCCAATGAATACATGATGCACACCTGTAAAAAGGAGGGGTTGGACTTGGAATACCTTTTTGTATTTTTTTTTTTTTTTTTTTTTTTTTTTTTTTTTTTTTTTTTTTTTTTTTTTTTTTTTTTTTGCTGGCAGGTCTTAATTTCTGCGGATGAAGCAGCAGTGAGAATGATGCAAAGCAGCTGGCTGCTTCTGCTCCTGTAGTTCGGGCTGGAGCTGCAATGAGAGTTGTTCTCCTCTGTGAATACTAATCTCAGCCTTGCAAGATATAAAAACTCCCTGGAACTCCAAAGGAGACAAATTTTCCTGCTAGCTCTTACTCTTGTGTTTGCCAGGTAGAATTAATTTTTTTAATTTATCTGAGTGAAGGGCTGCTGCCATTCATCATTCCATTAGTATTTTTTTTTGCCCTCTTTCTTGTTTGAAAGCTAAACAAATAAGCTGACACTTAAATAGAAAAAAAAAGAAAGAAAGGACATTGCAATGTGCTATCATCTCCCTTGCTGCCTGCTTTCTAACAAGCCAATGGGTTGATTTATTTTTTTGTTTACCAGAATATATATTATAACCACAGTGTGATATTCTTTCATACTTCAAAGGATACAGTTACTCATGCAGTAGGGGAAAATTTCACAGCCATCTATGATGTGGATGTGCATGCTTATATATGTGTGTGTGCAGTTGAGACTTTTCAGAATTGTTTAGATGTTTATAGCTACTATTGTGCATTTACTTACACTTACTCACTTAAACACACAAATGGATGCATGGGTAATTGGATATGGACCTTAGCAGCATGAGAAGGACATGAACCTGTTGAATCAGGTCCAGAGAAGGGACACAAAAATGATCAGAGAGATGGAAGAGCTCTGCTATAAGGACAGGCTGAGAGAGTTTGGGTTCAGCCTGGAGATGATAAGGATCTGGGGAGACCTTATTGCTGCCTTTCAGTACTTAAAGGGGGCCTAGAAGAAAGATGGGGACGGTCTTTTCTAGCAAGGCCTGTAGCAACAGGACCAGGGGTGATGTTTTTAAACTAAAAGAAGATAGATTTAGAGTAGATATAAGGCAAACAATTTTTACAATGAGAGTGGTGAACCACTGGTATAGGTTGCCCAGGAAGGTGACAGATGCCTCATTCCTGGGAACATTCAAGATCAGGTTGGACAGGGATCTCAGCAGCCTGATCTAGTTGAAGGTGTCCCTGCTCACTGCAGGGGGGTTTGACTAGATGACCTTGGAAGATCCCTTCCAACCCAGCGTGTTCTCTGATTCTACGATACAATCACATAGTGACACCTGAATGAGATGGAGTGTCAAGGAGCATGTAAATGCAGAAATACAGCTGGTTTTTACAATATGTACCTGAAAAATACCAGTGACCTCACTCAAGTGTTATTTAGTCTAATTTTTCCTCGATTCAGTACAATTTTGAAGTATCCATACATTAAGTATCTGAAGACATAGGTTTTATTAAGCATGAAATAAACCTGAAAATAATTGAATTCTGACAAACCTTAGGAATTTATAACTGTACAGTAAATAAGGGATAGTTTAAAAAAATGAATAATTCTTTTTATACGGTTTCCAAAATTAAAATCCTTCCTTCCTTCCTTCCTTCCTTCCTTCCCCCCTTCCTTCCTTCCACCCTTCCCCCCTTCCTTCCACTCTTCCTTCCTTCCAC
>NW_010400440.1:28475-38277 GCF_000710305.1 Buceros rhinoceros silvestris | reverse complement strand
TCTTTCTTTCTTTCTTTCTTTCTTTCTTTCTTTCTTTCTTTCTTTCTTTCTTTCTTTCTTTCTTTCTTTCTTTCTTTCTTTCTTTCTTTCTTTCTTTCTTTCTTTCTTTCTTTCTTTCTTTCTTTCTTTCTTTCTTTCTTTCTTTCTTTCTTTCTTTCTTTCTTTCTTTCTTTCTTTCTTTCTTTCTTTCTTTCTTTCTTTCTTTCTTTCTTTCTTTCTTTCTTTCTTTCTTTCTTTCTTTCTTTCTTTCTTTCTTTCTTTCTTTCTTTCTTTCTTTCTTTCTTTCTTTCTTTCTTTCTTTCTTTCTTTCTTTCTTTCTTTCTTTCTTTCTTTCTTTCTTTCTTTCTTTCTTTCTTTCTTTCTTTCTTTCTTTCTTTCTTTCTTTCTTTCTTTCTTTCTTTCTTTCTTTCTTTCTTTCTTTCTTTCTTTCTTTCTTTCTTTCTTTCTTTCTTTCTTTCTTTCTTTCTTTCTTTCTTTCTTTCTTTCTTTCTTTCTTTCTTTCTTTCTTTCTTTCTTTCTTTCTTTCTTTCTTTCTTTCTTTCTTTCTTTTTCTTTCTTCTTGGAATGTATTTTATTCTCTGTCAGTTTTGCCCTATGATATGTCCTCTTAAATTGGATCTGTAAGCCCTTCATAAAGTTTAATAAATCTTCAGCATTTCACCCTAAGGAAATTATATTAAAAACCTTCAAATGTGAAGTTGGGCCCGCAGACACACAGCACTGGGAATTATATCACCATAATCAGCTTGTAATGAAAGCCTCTGTCGCTGTTCTCTCCCAATCATAATCTGCCTGTCTTTATGAAAAAAGGGGGGTTTGTCTGGGTTCATCTGCAAGCTTTAATTGGAAGATGTCTTCATTTCATTCCAGCCTACTGGGATAATAACTCAGCCCCATGTTTAAACACAGGCCCTTGCCGCTGATATTTTTTCATTTAGTAAAGCATGTCTCTTTAAATGATTTAGCAAATCACCGTGAATGCCAAGGCAGGATGATTGGCAGCTCATTGCTGGTGCACCATTTGCATGACATTTGTTCTTCAGCCCGGAAAGCTGTGGCAGGTAAACAAGCAAGCCCTGTACCGACTCCCTCTGAGTCCTTCCCTGTTTATTTTCTCATAATCAAATGACATTTATGGAGAAGCAAATGCAGCTGCACATATATGGAGAAAAAATGCAATCAGGCCAAACATGATGACTTCATTCAGACGATATTTTGATTAAAGAAAGGACGTTTTCATGGCATAGTGTTTCTTGCAAGCAAAGCCAGCCAAATTCCATTTTACAATCTCTATTTTTTAGTACAAATTTTAGGTTCAAATAATTGTTTGCATCCAATGGCAGTGTCAGTGTTTCAGCGCAATATGTAGAAGTGCAAATTTCTTAAAAGTGTTGGGATTCTCTTTTGCACCCTTCTGAGTCAATTTTTTCTAAGGGTCATTTCTCTCTTTCCAAATATAAAGCTGTTCCATTGTGTCACTGTAGATTTCTCCTAAAGGAGATTTCGGAGAGTAAGGTTATTTCTCAGGTTAAACATTTAAAACTTATTTCCTAGAATATCACGGTGACAAGACATTTGGCAGAGAACAAATCGGAAGACTAAAGAATGTATAAAATATACAACATATCTATATTGCATCGTATGAGTTGCTTGTACAGCAAACAATAGCATCATGCTGTTTCACTTCTATTTCAAAGGCCATTTGAAAACAGAAATAAAAAACGGTAATTATTGAGCATGGAAGGGGTTACTGTGAGGGAGACACAGCTACACGAGTGGCTACACTCAGGGGTTTTTTTCTGAGGTCTGCTTAAGGAATTTCATTCTCATCCATTCGCTGTCGGAAGTAGAGCTGAAGGAGGGAGAGTCCCCTAATTGTCATGTTGTCTGAAGAAGACTTTAGGTGAGAGAAACCATGAAATTGGGAAGACTCTTCAGTGGCTGTGTAAAAGAGAGGAAGCAGAACCATGTGGTCCCTGCTCAGCTTGAGCCAGAAAAGTTGCGAGTAGAAGGCAGAATATTTTAGCCACTTTCATCTCAGTCTTTCTGTAAACAATACTTAAATAACTGAATGCATAGGTAGGTGTACACGGACGGAAGGGTGAACAGGGCTATTACAAGCTCCCTATTCAATAGCTTGTAAATTATTTGAAAATCTGCTGATTTCCCACAAAAGGCTGCCAGGGGATCTGCACGTTGTGAAAATCTGTCCATAGGGTAAGAGAAAAATTTGCTTTGGTAGGGAAAATATGTTCCAAATACGTTCCATAGAATAGTCTTAACCTTACCTTTTCCTAGGAGAAATTCTATTAATATAATTTTTGTGCTGGCTTTTTCTCCAGTTTTTTTGGAAAGACATAGTCTTCCAACACGAAACCAACATGAAAGTATTGTTATTTCAATATTCAGGGATTTATCTCCCTGGAGTGACTGTCATTTACAGCATCAGTCTTTAAGTAGCCCTAACTAATCTTAGACAGCATCCAAAAGCAGACTTGCTAATTGGGCTAACCAGGTTTCCAGTGTAACACTGCGCTCAGGGTCCTCACACAGAGCAGCGGGCAACTGCTCAGCCACTCGCTCTATTCCTGAACATCTCAGGCTTGTGAGTTCCTATACAGAACCACTGAGGTCAGTGTGAGAAAACAATATACAGAGTGCAGCCTGAACTCGAAAGGAATTACTAATGTGGCTGAAGAAATTGCTGGACCAGGTAACCAGTGGAGAGCTGAGACAACAATTGTGCAGAGGTAATTGGGCCTGCAATTGGAGCTGAGCTGAGAGAGAGAAAAACAGGAAATACTGACTCTCTACGTGGTAGCTGGGAAACTGGGGGAGAGAGGGCAGGGAGATACAGAGAAGCAGATGTGACAATAAAATTGGTGGTTCAGGGAGTCATACGGAGTGTCCGTCCCTATCTGACTCAGTGCTGAGAAGGCAGTTCAGTCTGAGGGCTTGGGAAGGATAAGGGTGATGAGACTCACTGCTTGAAGGGGTTGTGGTTTGGGATATCAGTTGTCATGCATTTCCAGTTGTCGCCAAAGGGAGACTGCGAAATCAGAGAGTGGGGAAGGTCAGGAAAATTAATTAGAATTGCCAGTGCTTACTAGCTGTAGTCATTTGAAGTCAGTGGAGGTAGCCTAATGGGTGGGACTCTCTTTGCCTGCTCCTTGTCATTTACACCGAGACAAGTTGCCATGTTTCCGAACATGAAAACTCAAATCTCAAAGTAGGAGTTGGTGTATCATTAGAGTTTGAAAAAAAAATCTCTCTTATTTAGGGATATTTTAGAAAACATAATGAAACTGTCTATACTTCCTCTTTTTATCATTCTGATTTTGAATTTTAGGCAGAAGAAAGCCCCTTGGCTTGTGTAGCTATTATCACATTAAGGTAGATGTTGACTGATATAATTTTTCTAGTTGCCTTACTAGAATCTTGATGGAGTAGTGATTTTAATTGCTAATACTTTCTTCGTTTCTAATTCATTACTCTCAGCAGAATCATGTGAATAGTTGAGAAAAGAGATTCATCTGAAATAAGGATAAAAGCCTACAAATTACTAGTGCTTAAGGATATTTTCAAGCTGTGGAAATCTGAAGACACAAAAATTAGTAAGTTTAAAGATAAAAATTCAACCCCCACCACCTCTTTATGCCGCTTCACTCCATACAGGTGCCAGGAAAAATCTCTGAATACAAGAAATCTCTCCAGCAGTTTTCGACGTGACCCTTCATGACTTCAGTACAGAGGTCAGAAGGACGCCACAGAAACTGTTCAAGTTACCTTATTTTTGATTAGCTTTGACTGTGATGAGCAGCAAAATCTTACAGGCAGCTGAGTAAGCATCAACTTGGTGGTATTTGACAAGACTGACAAGACAGTCTCTGCAGAGCTGCTTTACTCATAGCATGAATCCACTGTTCCTTCTCGAGCTGAACTCTAGAATACATCAAAAGATCATTATTATCTTTGCTTGCTATGTAAATGAATGCTTTGTTCTCACAGATATTTGGAGAAGGGCTGCTGCCGGTAACTGTTGTTCCATTCAGATGTACACAAGGTCCAGTATTTGCTATTATTATGCATTAAAATTGTGTCATTTGTCCAGAGAAGAGAAAAATACTTTTAGCTTAAGGGATTTTAACTTGAGGGATATACCGAGTGGCACTAATAAAGAACAAGTAAAAATGAACGTGTGCAAATGCCCCATAGTTTTTAACCTGTTTCTTCAGACTACACAGCAAAAGGACGTTCAGAAATGACTCACTAGCTAGAAATTTGGGAGCTAAGTGTACATTGTACAGTAACTGCTGGAAATTATTTGACCACCTCCTGCAGCAAGAATGCACAGCTTGAGTCACTGCCAAGGCAGTGCCTATGATGTTGTATAGGACTGTTGATGTATAGGTTTGGATCAAATTCAAACATTTTCCAAAGATAAGGGAAAACTTGATTAGGAAATCTGTTTTCAGTTCTCCTTAGATGGTAACAGTGATGTCCGGACTTGGTCGAAACTTCTCTGGAGCAGGAGGGGGAAGGGGAGGAAGCAGAGAAAGGGGAGGGGGATAAAAGAACAGAAAAAAGGAAAGTGGAGAGGGAAAGACAGAAGGAAGAAGGGGGACAGGAGAAATGGGGAGTGAGAGCAAGGGAAAAAGAAGGGGGAAAGGGAAGAGAAGAAGGCAAGAGGGGAAGGGAAGAGGGGAAAGGGAAGAGGGTCCCTCAAAGCTCATATTCAATTTCCTGCCTGTCTCTAATGAGAACAAGATTGTCCTCTGCCATTTTTATTAGGAACAGTAAAAAAATACCCTTCTTTAAGCTTTGTTAAATCTTCTGTCTCCCAGAGACTTTAAAACCAGAGCTGCAAGCTGAATGTTAAAGAAAGCTCTTTAAAGAAACTGATTCATAAAGAAGTAACTTTAAAATTTTAATACCTCATTTTAAAAATCTTATTGAACTAGGTTACTCTTCTTTGAAACTGGAATTCTTTTCATTCAAGGAATCTGTTTTACCCCAAAACCTATGTATTGGAATAATTTTCAATGTCTATACATTTTGTTAAAACTGTTGTCAGAGTTCACTGTAAGCTGGTTTGTATGAACCTCTTATAACATACATGACTGAAACAATACAATCACATCTGTACTGCTAGACATTATTGTGAAAGTTACTAAAATGGGATTTAATATTTCTGCTTTAAATACACAAAATACCAGTAATGGATTTTCTCTTCTCCTCTCTAATTTTTTAACAATGACCTCATTCTCAGCACGAAATTTTGTCTTCTACAGGGAATCTTGGCTTCAAATGTTTTAAGAAAAAAAAAATATCATGCACTGTTCGCACTTTTTGAAAGCAGCAGATGACCATGTGCAAAAAGGAAAGAGATGGCAAGGAAAAGTTTTAAAAGAGTCATAATTTCTTCTGGAAATATATTTGAAAGGAAAGGGTTTTTGATAATGCTGCCATGGAGAAAGAATTCCTGGGGTCCAATTTCAACTGGAATTCTTTGAATATTCTAGTTGTCTAAGAATCGTGTGAATTAAAAAAATATTCAACATCTGCAAACAATTCATATTCTTTTCATATTCTGTTCTTTTGATAGAGACGCTAGATGCATTTCATGCATTCTACAGAGTAAAAAGTCATATATCCTTTTAAACTTATCGTGTTATAATTTGAACACAAGACAGAGAGTAGAGGAGATTGGCAGTAGCACTGTCTAGTCTGATCTGTTCATAGCAAATAAAGCTGCTCAGGGATGTTTTACTGAATTTTTCACATCCATTCTTTCATATTGATTCAGTATGAATATTTAGAAAGCAATGTATGCTTCACTAGAGGCTCAGTCACTTTTATTGCTTGTGTTTGAAACCATTATGCAGATGATATACTCTACATACGTACAGAGGCAAAATCAAATAGGGAAGCCTGGCTTGTGCTACCTCCTGACTAAGAAAACTGTGTTGGAATCACATTAAAGTCTCTCTTGTCTCCATTTGAATCACTGCAACCATGTTCAGACAGAGACGATAAACAGGGAAGTGCTGATTATTGCCAGAACTGGATTGAATAAACAACTTAATTCAAAATATGGGCAATAACGAAATAAAATCTGTTACAAACCTGTATATTAAAAAAGATATCTTTGAATTCTGGAGTGAGAAGAAGACAAAAAGGGCCAAAATAAAAAGCTTCTAGGAGGATAGAGGGCAACTCATAGAAATGGAGCTGGATTAGATTAGAGGACATACGTATAATTAGGCAAATATTTACTAAAATCATTATTTTTCAGACAAATAAAAGATCATGGGTTTGTTCCACTCTAGATGTTCCACACTAAATCAATGGGAAAACTGCAAACAGCCTCGGAGAGAACAGCAACATTTTCTTGTGTCTCTCTGAAGGATGTTCACTGTTAAATTTATCCAAAAGTGTCAAAAACTCATGTTTTTCTTCAGTTTTGGAAACCTCAGTCCAACCAAAAGACCTCTGAGAAGTACCTGAGGACTGCCTGGGCAGAAGTCATCACTGCGACCAAAGGGTTTGGAAGACAGAAGTTATTCATTTCTTCAAAGAACAGACATCTGGGAATGATAGCACAGGAATAACAAATTGAGGAAACAACGGTCATGAGCACTCCAGTAACTTTTTAACAAGATTTTGTGTAACTTATTATTCCAACTCTGAATTTTTTACTCGTTTGGAGAACAAAATTTTACCTCTTCTGGACGTTTCCTGGAAGTGTTAGGTCTGTAGATAAAAGAGTCTTAATTGTAAACCAGAGTTCATTCAAGAAGCATTCCTTTCAGCTTGTGAATGAATGAAGGTTAGGATCAAACAGTAAATATTGCCTCAGCAGAAGTACAGCAAAAGAGAGAAGTACATTGTCACCAGCAAGCACATTCAAGCTGATTGGCATCTCTGGGTTTCTGAACTCCTTGCGGCCACCAGCTTAGGTAATTACCACCGCACCATTGGGTTTGGCAGGTGTAACTACGCTATTTTTTCAGGATGATGTTCAAATACCTGTACCATGTAACCCATGTCACATGGACCCTGGTCAAAATACTGCACCCACGCAGGGTCTTTGTCATCCTTACCTCACCCAGCAGAGGCTGTCTGCCCCCAGCCATCCAGTTGACTCCCCTCGGATAAGTATTGACAGCAACTCCGTTAGAGTCCCAGCCTCTCAACCGCTGGGCGGGACGTAGGGAGATGGCTGCACAGGTACAGGCAGGAGGACGCCTCAACAGGATGGCTAAGACAGCCGATTGAGAGAGAGAGAAAGGTAGAAGTGCTGGAGCAAGGGGTAGGGAAGGGCATAAAGGAGGGGAGGTCAAAGTTTGGAGAACAATATGGATGTGGCAGTTGTACTGCCTGATTGTAGCTAGGCACTGCTAGACGGTCAATGCATTGCTGTAAATACCTGTGCACTTGCAGCCTCGGTAATAACCTGTTGCTTCGCGGTGGTTGCTAATGCCCAGGGGCAGCCATAGCGTGAAGCAGCTGGTCAGCAATGGTGGCTTGTCTCCATAAACAAGCAATCCCTGTGGATGACTGCTGATCAGAAGGTATAAAATGCGCCTACATCCCAGTGGCTGATGGGTAGTGACCACTCAAGTAGTAATTAGTCACTGCCTTTAGCTAGATAACACTGACCCCACCAACAGAAATTTGCTACTGATGGTAAGATTCGAACACTTCAGACTGAAATTTCCTGCGGTTCAACACTTTCTGGGTGTGCCCTCCTTCTTGAGCACCCACCAAATGCCGCAGTAACACACCGACAGCACTGATTTGCCCGGCGGAGCCATTTAAGCTGTGACTGCTGTGAAATGGACTGGAAGCACTGGTGCAGTTAGTTACTAGGATCGGCTTCCCAAATCATTTCCATATGCAGGTCTGCTGGCTAAAAGGTCTGGGCCATTCCCAAGAGAGCTGATTTAAGTCTTGAGGTCTGAGTCCGGGTATACTTCACCAGTGACTCCGATTACTCTCTACTCAAGCTCCCAGTTATCATTTCAGTTTCAAGAGCATTTGATGTGTGGATGCTTACAGCAGAAAGCCTTAAATTTGCTGGCCTATTGTGGCCAGGCAAACGTGCCTGAGCATTCGTCCTGAAATTCCCCCTGCCCAGACCAATAACTCCTTTTAGTTTTGGTGTTTTAATTCAAGAGTTACAGCAGCCCATCCCAACTCCACCTCAGAGACAACTACTCAAGCTCCCAGTTATCATTTCAGTTTCAAGAGCATTTGATGTGTGGATGCTTACAGCAGAAAGCCTTAAATTTGCTGGCCTATTGTGGCCAGGCAAACGTGCCTGAGCATTCGTCCTGAAATTCCCCCTGCCCAGACCAATAACTCCTTTTAGTTTTGGTGTTTTAATTCAAGAGTTACAGCAGCCCATCCCAACTCCACCTCAGAGACAAAACCACTCTTGCACATGCCATCTAAACTGTAAGTCCACACACCAGATCTCTTTCCTTGCAATATTTTTATCCTGATTGCCTTAATGACACAGACCACCGGTTCGTACAGCTTTATGTATTCCAACTCTGTTCAGTGTTAATTTATATTAATGGAAAGAAAGTATGAGTTCTGTTAAATAAAAATGTGGTTCTGTAAGCTTACACATTTTAATCTAGAGCTCACCTACACTTAAACGAAGGAAATGTTTCTCTGATTTGCTTGTTTTATAGGAAAACTACATTATGCAACAGAATTTGTCCTGCAGGATAGGAAGAATTTTAAAGTGCCAAGGCTGTAATTTCCCTGTGGTGGTTCCAAGGAGAAACTACAAGCAACTGAGTCAGGACTTTGATATTGTTTTCCATTGATGAGCACACAAAATGAAAAGAAACAATTGAAAAATTAACAAAAATCTAATGATGTTGATTCCAATAATCATCAGAGGATATAAAATGGAGTACAAATGAATTGGTTTATTTTTTAAAGCAAGATGTAATTATTTGAAGTTTACTAGCTGCCCCTTTGTCTCTACTGAAAAAAACAAAAAACAAAAAACCAAACAAACAAAAAAAGAAGAGGTGAAGTATGACAGCCTGTGAGAGACTTTAAATAACTCAACCTCTGCGTAGTTTTCATTATTTGCTCTGCTCTTGCCATAGTGGTGGCCTCATACTACCAGGTGTTTTTTCTGGTATATTGCACTATGCAGGTATCTCCTTTCACAGAAGGTTTGTCAGGCTGCTGAAAAGAAGTTACATTAATTTCCAACGCACTTAATGCCTATTGACAGATGGGGAAATGACATTTCTACTTCCTTCTTCATCTGCCTGTATGACACTTCACCTTCATTTGGTTTTTGCCCAGGTAATAGGTGTAACTTTGCTTGTTACTGCTGGAGCAATTACAGGCTAACAGAGGTTCAGGTCAGAAACAGGAACCTACCCCTTCAGTTGTCTAGCATGAGGTGATGCCATGTAGCATCTTCCAGAGCAGTGTGCTGGTGAATTCCTGAAGCTCTTGCTGTTCATCACATATTTTCCAGCCTGCCAGTGCTGTTATCACTGAAAATATCTTGTTCACCTCCTCGACCTGTATAATCACATCTGAATGATTTTGGCTGTGGTTAGATTAGGATCCAGTGTTTTTGATACAGAACACTGCTCAGTAGGCATGCAAGTTTCCTCTCAAATTCAGTCGGTCCTTAATTTTTATAGCAGACATGTATATATAGAAATGACATCTGGTTCGGTATTAGGTTTCTTTCAGCAAATTTACCGACACCTTTTGGCTTCTTCTGTAATATAATATCCTAATGAGCATTTTACCACCG
>NW_010400440.1:21827-28392 GCF_000710305.1 Buceros rhinoceros silvestris | reverse complement strand
TCTGCCGTGCTGCTTGGCTTTCACTTCACATTCTCCCTGCATCTCATTTTACTGTAAACACAATTTTAACCGCAGAGCACTTTGGAGAGTTGTGAAGTTAGATGTTAATGTCCGTTTTATAGAGCATCTCTTTCTGAAGAACAAAGTACCTAATGCACTCTCTTAGCTTTCTCATGACATATGATTTCAGGATTTCCCTAACTTCTTTACTAAATCCAGCCACTCTGGAAAGTAATATCCATGACTTAGAAAGAGCAGGAGTCTTCTCATAAGATGACAAAGAGCTTTTCCCAGGCAAGTGTTGTGGAGAAGACTTCATGATAAAGAAAAAAAAAAACCCCAACAATTATGACGTACTCATTTCAATGCAAGATTAAACATTTAAATATTCAGAGGACTTTCATCCAATCTTTTTTTTTTTATTTATTTCCTGCCTTAACTATTCTTACAGAATCCTTATTTCTGGATAATCAAATTGAAACTACTAAGCTCATCTTTGTTGTCAGTCGATTTTTAGCAGGTCCTATGTGCTTGTATTGTTTAATCACAAGGTCAGGCTTTGCTTCTTCAGCTTCAGTAACCAACTAACCCGCCATAATCAGCTTCCTTTGATCACTTTAAGTAGCAGAAATCCATACTGAGTGTCTTAATGTTTTATGTGAGAGATCAGGAGGTTTCATATTAAGAATTCTTGGGAAATGATTTTGGGATTTTTTTATTCAGGAAATTGTTTTAAAAATTCACACTACAACAATACATTTGAAAATGGAGTTGTCAGAGGGTGGGAAATGATGATAAAGTTTCTTATTTCTCAAATAATTGTGTGGGTATACATTCTGATACTGTTTTAATTATATTATCATGTTGTATGTTTTTCCTAGAGCCAGTGCCCAGAAGCTAAGGATCGCCACAACTCTAATGTGGCCCTTTTCTCTGGAAGCAGGATAAACAGTATTGACCTTGCTTCTAATGGCCTGTACAAAAGCCATAAGAGAAAAGAAGATCCCACTAAATCAAAGATTCTGTTGTATATATAATTCTATGTCTATGGAGCTACTGAAAAAATAAATCATGCAGTATTTTTCTACTGGAAGATACTCAGGGACCATATTAACTAGGACAATATACACGAACTTCTAAAGGTCGGAAGCAGAAACCAAAAAATAGTTTCAAACCGCAGGACTTCTGTGCCAATGATGATCATGTGGGAAGATAAATTTCCACATTATGGAAGCAATGTTTTCCACTGTTTGTTTATATTCAGTGTATCCTACTGAAATTGTAAAACCGAGTGTTCAGAACTTAAGAAGTGCCAGACTAAAAGCTAGCCACAGAACTGCAACACATTTTTCTTCTCAAAGGATATCTGCCTCATTTATTAGCACTTCTAAAGATATACTCCTTGCTTTTGTAAGAGAGGTGACTTCATCTGGAAAATGAATGAGGCAAAGATTTGAAAGAAAAGATTGTCACGTAGAGGGAGATGGCTGTCCTTCAGGGAACATCTTACTCTAGGTATTCCCCCACTACGTTTGTGTGTGATCTTGGGGAAGACTTTAAGTAACAATTTCTCCAAGGGCTTAATTGAGTATGTTCCTTATTTTCTGTTATTAATTTGAGATTCCTAGATCTTGATTCGTAGAAATGCTGATGACTAACATCTGCAACGGAAATCATTCAAACCTGTGTTTTGAGAAAGCTGTGCACTGTGGAAAAGCGAGTCATTCTGTTTCAAGCTGGTTACTCCATACTGATGGACACTTTGATCATTTTACCAGCCCTCTCCATGTATCTTGATTTTTTATTTGTAAACTCCATATGGTAATAATAACAACAGCTTTGGTACTCTTAAGATAATGAACTAATTATGTCAGCATTTCAACAAGATATAGACCTAAAAATGTAGATCAAAAAGATCTTAAAAGGCTTTTTTAGATGTTTCACCTAGATTTTGAAGCTTTAAATATAGCCTGTAATATAGGAGGATATATAAAAAGAAAAAAATATATAAGAGCTTATGAATTTTTTTTAATATTGAAAATATTTTGTATTAAAAATGTTTCTCTTAATAAGGCCAAAATAAAAATGTTAATTTTTAAAGAAATAATGGAGTTTATTTTTAAATGTTAGTGGAATGTTCACCATTCAAAATCTGAACTTTTACCAAAAAAACCAAATTTTGCCTAAAATGTTGTATGCAGTTCTAGCAATGTGACACTTCACAGGAGAGTTGTGAAGATTGTCAGTGCTTATGAATCAAGGGAACAAAACCTGAAAATGTATTCAGGGCTTTATTTTATTTTATTTTAATTGTTCCTAGATTTTTTGCCTTTTTGAAGTGCTAGGGATGTGATCTGCTGTGTGCTTCGAAACAGTAGTTGGGGCATTTGCATGTGTTTTGTCTTTTCTTGCATTTTATCCAGACTTGGCACACAAAAAAGGACCATGGGTACCACAGTGGCATGTTCTTTCTCGTTTGCCTGTTTCAGACAGCAAAGTTATTTTTTGGTGAGAGGTTTCCTGGGGACTCCTGCCAGTGACAAGTATGACTTAGGTGACCTTCCCCTCTCCTCCCTGTCTCACTTGTGCCACCACATTTCCTCCGAGAATGGTGTATCTATCTAACCGGGGAAACAACCAGCCCAACACCAGACACTTCTCGGGGCTGTCTGAAACCACATTTTCTTCCATTCTACCAGACTGTGAAAATGTTGTTTTGGGGCAACTGAACGGGCACTGGACAGGGAATTGTGGCCAGGAAAAAGAAGCTGGGCAGAGGACAGTGAGTGTGGACGGACAAACATTACCTTAAACAAATGCCTGTGCAACCTGGACCCTGACTTAGCACAGAGCAAGTGAGGTGTAGAGATAGTGTCTTTTTAGGAATAAAGTTTACCAATTCTTTTAAATAATGGATTGTTTTGATGTTACTCTGGGAAAAAATAAAAATTAAAAAAAAAAAAAGGATATATTGTTAGAGAACAGCACTGTAAATACCCTCTGGCAATTTCATATGGAGAAGGGAAACAAAAAAGAAATGAGAAGTCATTGGCAATATGAACCTTTACTGATTAAATTTGATCTTATGAGCTCTGCTGGAAAACACAGAAACACTACCGAGTAAACTTGCTTGAGAATAAGTCGCAATGTTGAATAAAGTTTACAACGTTATGAATGGTCTTATTAAGATAATGTAAAACAGCACTTCCAAGAAACAAAACCAGCACACTCTACTGTCTTTATTCACATTATAAAAGCAGCAGAAATTTATACCCCGACTGTCCACAGTTTCCTTTGGTCTTAGTAAATTTAAATAGGTCATGTCACCTGGTAGGATTAGAGCCTACAGGGATATTTTTTATAGGTACATTTTAGAGACCTTTCACCTCACAGTTCAAGGAAAGATGTTTCCATGGTTCAGTATTCAAGATGTCTGTCAGCCTGATACTCAAATAATGTGGTTTACTTTGTCCCCAGAAAAATACTTCTAATGGGCTGTACTGAAGAGCCCAGCAAACAGATAATCACTCTTCCTCTAAATGTTCTAGACATATTGTATTACCCATAATTAAGACAAGAAACTTACTTCAAAAAAATGTTTATTTCATGTGAGTTCATAATGTTGCTGTGAAATAGACACTAAACTGCACTACAAACTAAATTTGGGTTTGAGGTATGAAACATTCTTGATCGAGTGTGGTCCTCTTCAGGCCTCAGCTCCACACTCTTCGATTGCTTCCTTTCTTTATTTGCAATTGCTCAGCCCCCATTCCAGTCAATTTCATGCTCAGTTTGCCCACAAAAGGGACTGATCTCAAACGATAAGTCTGCAGTGTATTCCACAGAGTGACTCTGAAAGTTGCAGATATGGACCTAGCTTTAATTTAGGTATTTGTACTCAGTATAACACAAGATCTTGGCTGTGCATTAGCTGCCTGAACCGGCAGTCTGGGTTCCAGGCATGTTAGTGCAGCCTACCCTGGAAACTAATCTTACTGATGTTATTGCCATGCAAATTAGCTGTATTAAACCGGCCACAGTTACTTTACGTCTGCATAAATTTCAGGCATGCTTTCCAAATGGATCATAGACAATGGGAACAAGGAATACCTGGATTTAATGATCAGACTGTCTCAGCTGGACTGAGAGTGGCAGAACCAGTGTGAAGATGCATGAGTAAGAGAAAAGACTGTGGTGAGAGCAAGATGAGATATTGTAGCTGTTTGTAAAAAGCAGTGTTGCTAACCTTCGTTTGTTGCTCCTCAGATAGTTTGACTCTCCACTGCCTGCAAGTTTGTAATGTGAGGACATGGATAGGTGATAAGAAATGCAAAGGAATGACTGATTTCTCGAACTGAAGAGGCAGGTCTCCTGCTCACTTAAACTGCTGGCCATAAAACACATGGACAATTAGAGTGCTTTAATTTTAGGTAGTGTATCAAGATACGAAAGAAACAATAGTGACAACCACATCTCCCAGGATTTCCATAGTTGTTTGCTGAGAAATATCCACAAAAAAACACCCACCCACCCAACCAACCAACCAACCAAACAAATTTGGAATATTTAACTCCTTGCTCTGTTGTTGACTCCTTCTAGGATAATCAGGAAGATGCTGAACGTTGATCTGTCTGTAAGTTGATAAGTTTCAATGAATTCTCTGAAAAACATGGCGAAAGTTACTTGATTTGGTAATGTACATTTGAGATCCCCAGTTTACAGAGGATTTGCATTGCACACTATAATGTAAAGTCGTTGGGAAGAATAAGAATTCATTGCTTCACCGCAGCATAACACAGTTCCTGTATTCTCTTTCAACTGTTTATTGACAGAACTTGAAAAGACTTCCCCATTGCAGACAGCTGGTGAACCTACTGTGTTTGACGACCCTCACTGCACGACACCAGGCAAGCACAGTCAGAAATTATCCTGAATCAAGGAAGTAATATTTAATACAGGTTGTAAGAGGGAGAAATTTGAATTGTGAGTGTTTCTTCACTTGAATTTCTGATCTGGACTCTGGTGTATTTATTCCGAAGGTGAACAGGTAAACATTTAATCAATGTATGAAAAGTAGCATTTCTATCAATGCAGACCCACAGTTCTTTTCTTTATTTCATGGTCTAGGACATATCCAGCAGCACAGGGACAGAAATTATATCTATTTGAGCCAAGAAAACTTTCTGAGCCACAGGAAAGACAAATCTGTGGGTGAAAGATAAAAGACCACTTCTGTAGGTTTTCTTCTTCTTTCATATAATCTTTCACTGATAGAAAATGCCAAACCAAGTGGCCATCTCTCAGGATGTTTTTGATAGTCCCATTTCTTTCTGATGTTCCTGTCCCACTTTTCCTGTTGACCCTGGTGGACCTTCCGAAAACCTTCGTGCTGTCACTAAGCTGCTGTAGCCTTCCAGGTGTTCCAGACCTGGAAGTTTCATGGCCCACCATCTACAAAGACTTATAGAGTCTTCTCATTTTATGGACTTGTAAAAGAAAAAACAAAACAAAACAAAACAAAACAGAACAAACCAAACCAAACCAAACCAAATCAAACCAAAACAAACCACAAAAAACAGTGTCCTGTTTTCCTATTATTTAGACAGAAAATATTTCTGATGTGTCAGTGGACCTTACTAGGTGAGAAAACAAATGAAAATACCTCTGAGTTCATGAGTGTTATACTGTAGTTCATATACATATACTGTATATCATATATGTACATATACTCATATACATATATACTCATATACTGTAGCTAAGCCAAAGAGTCTAAAGACTCTAAAGAGTCCTGTGCGAAAAAGTTCTCTGTGCGTTTCAAATTTTTGGGGGGTAAAATGCTCTGGCATCCTAATCGGTACCGGAATTAGAATAACAAAGACATATATTCTGCAGGGGTAGTCCAAAGCAAATGTTATCCCTGTAACTGGAATTGTAATGTGCTTACTTCAGATCAACTTAATTGAGTATCCCACCGGCTGGGATTTTATATTATTTCACTAATCTAAAGAATCTGCTGCATTCAGAGGAGAGAAAGAAGATGGTTCCTTAAAATTGGATACCATTGATAAAGTGTAGAAAAGTTCTCTTCCTGAAACAATAACCTACATCTAATGGTAAGAAATCACCAGCAAATTCCATTATGTTTGTGGGCTTGACATGTGGTGCTTATTAAATGTAGGAACAAAGCCACTTTATACATCATAATGTTCACATTATAAATTCACTGCTTATAATGGTGCTGCAAGCGTGTATGCAATTTTTCTGAACTTATGAAATATATTTCTGACACCTCAGGTATTGATGTATGCATATGTGATATTGTCCCAGTACAGTAAGGGAGACTTAACTGATGTCTGCAAGATTTGATTTATTACAAGTAAATATGATTGCCTTCATAATCTGATTTTATTATGTTCGGGGCTCTCACAGGTAAACTTTTAGTAGAAAGAAGAAGACCAATTTTATTAAACCAGTCTATTTCTGCAAACCAAATCGTTTCTTGACAAAAAAAAAAAAAAAAAAAAAAAAAAAAAAAAAAAAAAAAAAAACAAAGAAGGAGAAG
>NW_010400440.1:0-21760 GCF_000710305.1 Buceros rhinoceros silvestris | reverse complement strand
AAGAAAAAAAAGAAAAAAAAGAAAAAAAAAGCCAAGAAGGAGAAGGATAAAGGATAAATTTTTATACACCAAATTTAATTCCCTCATATTAATATTCTGGAATACTGAAAGTTACTTTCTGTCTCTGTTAGACAAGAAGATAGAGAATCAACTTGTCCGTGTCAATGAACCTCTGCAGGATTGAGGCAAATGCTGCCACTAGAACTTCAGTAGTTGAAACATTACTTTGATATTGCCTCAGAATTTCTTACTATAAAGTGTGGCATCAGCTCCTAGAGTATTTGTTGTGTTCTTTGTGATATCAGAACTGTAGGGAAGATAATATTCCATACATACTTCATTGCAGCATGCTTTTTTTTTCTTAATATGTGAGAGGTGGCAAAATTGTGAAGGACACTTCCTACCTGAATGAGACATGGAATTACATATGTTAACCCTTTCATTCAAAAAAAAAAAAAAAAGTCACAGCAGTATTCTCTGTCTTCCCATACTGGTGAGCCAGTTAGTACCCGGGTTATATGTGGTCTTATTCCCATGCAAGCTGAAAAGATTTTATTCACATTGTCTAATTTTTTTCTGTAGATCCGAACATGTTTTGTTCTCTTTTATGTTGATGTAAACACTGAGCAACCCACTGAAGTCAATACTGTTATGGATACATTATCATATGAGCAGAAGAGAAACCAGGTGGCTAACTGAGGAGTTGTCTATTCGGTATTTCAGCTGGAGAGTATCCTGCTTGTGCTGGATGGATTTAAAAGTTGCTTCATCAAAGCAATCGTCTGATTTGAGGGGATCGGTGATGACACATTAGTTCTGGTGAGATACTGTTTCCTGGTAAGATTTTGAAATCCTGGATATGCATTGTACTGTACAATGCTGTCCAGTTGTGTGGCTTTTAACACTGCTTTTGGACCATGGCTATAAGCACTTAGAACTTGGGAGGGGAAAAAAAATTGAGGACAGCATGGTTTTTTTATTTTTCTGCTCTTGTTTCAAAAAAAAAAAAAGGAAGAAGAAGAAAAAGAAATGGTAAAAACTGCAGTTTGTCTTTGAACTGAACTGGGTCTTCTGTCCCACCTGATTAAAAAAAATTGAGGACAGCATGGTTTTTTTATTTTTCTGCTCTTATTTCAAAAAAAAAAAAAAAGGAAGAAGAAGAAAAAGAAATGGTAAAAACTGCAGTTTGTCTTTGAACTGAACTGGGTCTTCTGTCCCACCTGATTATCATTAGTCTCCCTTTCAAATGTAATAATTGACACAAAAGCTTTGTTGAGATAACTACCCACATCCTCCAAAATCTACTTCGCCAAGTTAATTACACTTTATGGCACTTCTTGGAATGGTTACTGGCTTCAGAAGGAAATTAAACACTGTTTAAATGAAGAAAATGTGGGTTGTCACAGTACGATCACGTGGTTACGGAGGTTTTAGAAATGAAAAAGCAGCTTCTGTTTTGCATTGTTGCTCCTGCAGGTAGCAGGACAGTGACTTTGAAAAGACAACAGCAAAAGAGTGCAGAGAGCGGAGCATTATAGCGACGCAGCTTAATTTTTTCCTCTTTCTCTTTATGCAACTTATTGCACACTGCTCTTGAACATTACACAGAGATGATTTTTCTTGCCTGTTTTGCTTCTACTCTATTCGTGACCAGTTGTGGCCAGCAATAACACGCAGACCTGTTTCCAGCTGATGTATCTGTCTCCAGGCTTGGCTTAATTATTGCTGGTAGTTTTTACTGTCCTTTAAGTGGGAAAGGAGGTAACTACGCATCTACAGCTACACCAGGGACAAAGGTCCAGCTCTGTTTCATTGTAAGCTGATTGCACATGCTGTTTTTCAGGGAGTAATTCTTTCATCACAAGAAGTTCAGAATCACATCTGGAGAATGAAAAGGGGTAAAACACCAGATGTCTAAATATAAGGAGCAAGAATTCCATCATATCCAGGGGACAGATAAATTCATTCGGAAATGGACTAGGAAAAACACCACATTATTAATGTGCCTATATGTTCGTGTTTACTTCAACGAAATATACATATTTAGACCCAAAATACATATTTAGACACTGTCACTGGGAAATAAAACCCAGGAATACATCTTTTTATTTCTTTGATGGTATTAATTTCTTCAGCAAAGGGTTATAAAAAGTTTAGTTACTCTGTAGACGTAAGTCTCTGATATGGTATAAATATAATATGTGAAGATAGACACTGTAATGGTATTTTATTTTCATCCAGCAGGGATGACTGTACAGAATCCATTAGTGGCTTTGCTTTGCTCTGCCACCTGTGAGTTATGCAGTCATTCCTACCTCATGAAAATGAAGTATGCTGTCCTTCCCGCCATCAGAAACCCTCTCTTTATGAATACACACAATGCAGAATTTATTAATGTGTATAGTACCAGCCCATCTGTGGGCCTTCAGGTGCACATGAAACTATATACAGCACGTTCGTGAATAGGTCTTAATCATATAGGCTTGAGGGCACCATTTCTAGTAAATGAATGGTTTTAACTGAAGATATGCCAAAAAGGTGTGTTTTTACAGGGAACTCAGACAGCAGGTACTTGCCAATACATGAACAAAGACAACACTTTCTGAACTAAACACATGAATTGAAAAATTTGTAATGTCACATAATATAGATGACACAGTGAGTCATAACAATGCATTATTATCATTTATATTACTTCATTTCATGACACAATCACTGATAAATTGAAAGTAAAATGACAATAGCATTGTGAATCTCTCTTTTTTCCCTCTCTCTCTAAATTTTTTTTTTTTTTTTTTTGTAAATAGAATCCTGGCTAACATTTGAAAGAATTAATCATTTCCTCATTTGGTAATTTCTTGTGAATTAAAACACTCTGTGACAGGAGATTTTCTAATACCAAAACCAAGTTTGAATAGAAATAAAATTGTTCTTTGCAAAAGTGCTTGTTCCCTGTCAATCCAGTAATTTTCACGTGCACTAAATTCACTTTAAAGAGAGGAGTCCATGGGAATTGCAACTGAATTCTTGAGGCAAGTTGCTGTGCTTGTATTTTAATTTCTCAACAAAATATTAAGCCCATTTGGGGCATTTATACACAGCTGGTATTTGATGGGATAGTCTTCAGTATTCTGTCACAGGATCCAGGACTGCAGGATTCTGTAGTATAGTTTTCTGTAAATGTGTTAGTATCCTACATACTCTTCAGCGAGCTCTGTTTTTTGACAAAGATCTCAGTCCCAAGCCTTTCACAGACCACCACAAACCACAAAAACATCCACCAGCTAAGGAAGATTGTAGTACCAAAAATTACAGGAGTGAATATTCTTAGCAAATTCTTTACCACTTGCACATGAAAGAAGTAGAGGTATCCTAGACTTTAGTGGCAATTGAGTTCAGTGGTGTAAAGCTGGGGCATTTTGTGATGTCTTCTATTTGTGATAGACTATGAGACAGAGTGGATCGTAAGTGTGCCCAAAGACACAGTAATGGGCTTACTACTGCATTTTTTCTCAGCATTCATTGAAGTCTTGTGGGATTTGACAGAAAGTGGGGGTGTTGTGTTGGATGATCTGTTTACAATAGTAGTGCAGACGCTGAGACTCAAGATTTAAGGAAAACGGCAAATGAAGAATGCCTTTTTCAATCAGTGGAAAATTACTGTACCTTCTCTTGAAATAGATTCCTCTAAGCAATACAGTTAGACTCTCTGGTTTCACCTTTGGGAAAGTCAAGAAGAGGAATGAGCTCAGATGAAAGAGTTTGATCTACATCTTATTACTCTGGATGTTCCTGCATGGTGCTTAATAATTTCCCTCTCTTCATTGCTCTGACTGAAAGCTGTTTGGATTAGATGTTTTCCGTGCTTTTATAACAGCCGTCTCAAAAACCATGGTCATTGTCTACAGCTAGTGTTGCAAACAAAAACTGAGTAAAGCTGAGGAAACAATTGCAAATTTTCGAGCCATCTGTAAGAACAGAATATTTTGGACATCATACATTTGCAAGCATGTTAAATATTTTTTATTCTAGTTACTGAGGCTTATGAACAGATGAGATAAAGGGTATCAGCCGAAGTACACAAGCCACAGCCAGTTGTGGTTGCTCCAGGTTCCAAACTCACAACCAGGTGCAATACTTTTTTCCACGGATCTGGAAAGAAATCTGCTTTTCATCTGAAATGTGACTGGAAATATCTGCCCTGATATCAATTGAGGTGATTTCTTTAAGAACCAATTTGCTGTGGAATAGAAGAACTTCTGAGCTGACTGGGGAGTCCTGCCTTGTGAGGCTGGTGGATGCCTCGTGAAGTACTGTGAAAGCATTTACTTGTGTGATTCTTCTGCGATAAGATTATATATTAAATATAATTTAATTTTTGCTTGATCTAATTCATCATGTTTCCTCCTTTAAGGTAACAGCTAAGGCTATGTCCACATGATCTGTTTCTGGAAGATACGGTCTTGCTCTGCACAAGCTCTGAATTGACTGGAAGTTGTGTACATTGGTTAGTTCAGGACTGAACCTACTAATAAATACCTAATAAAATCTGCCTCTGATTTATGCACATTAGACTGGGTTTTTTTGGTTTTTTGGTTTTTGTAATGCTGAAGTATTGACAGGGCTTTTCATTCACACACTGGTTTATATCTGTTCAAGGAGAGCAAGGACAGACCAAGCCTGCTAAAGCCCTCAAAGTCTGGCCTTTCTGGTCACAGTGATTTTTATAAGCTGTATTTATGAACATATGAACATTTTACATAAAAAACCCACTTAAGACTGTCCTAAGCATATGACTAATGCTGTTCCCATAGCCTTTTGTGGGTTTGGACAAAGTAAGAGGTTACAGCAATATGCTTCCAAAAAATGCAGTGAGGTTGGAATAGCAAAACCTCTAGACCTCACTATCTTTTCCTGCATTGTCCACAGACACTCAGAAATGTTCTGTTCCTTCGGATGAAATGGCAAGTGACTGAATCAGGGACTCATAATGGAAAACGCCAGGCAACCTTAACTTGAAGCAGCTTTATGAGTACTCTCTAGGAAAAAAGCTCGGGATGTGCTTGTTGTTCATTCTTTTTAGTTCAGAGGAGCAGGTGTTAATGGGGCAGAATTATTGGAGGGTTGTTTGGCATAGACAGTATTGAAACAGACTTTCTGGGAGTTTGCTGTCTGCACAGAGGTGGTGAGGCAGAGAATCGTGGCAAATTATTAAATTAGCATTAAATTGCACTCTAAGATCTGGATTCTTCAACTATATACGCAAAAAGATACAGAATACATATGATGCTATTATTTCATCCAAAACAGAATTAATTCATTGTACTAGAAAGTGCAAAATTAAGTTCAAACAAAAATATAATATTTATTACGTGAAAGTATCAACACTATTCTCCTGTCCAGTGGAGCAAAGAGCTTCACCTGAAGCTGACTAGTGTCCAACACGATTAATCAAAACTTAAAACAGCCATATATAAATCAGTGGGACACAAACAAGGACAATATAAAATTAAATCAGCCTTTTTAATACAGTGGATTTGCTGGATAAAGTGGAAAACTATAAGGTGGTTTTCAAAAGAAGAACTACTTTGAAGGTGCTATTGATTTCACAAAGGTGAGACTGAAGCACGAAGATGAGGAAGACTTCAAAATGGAAGACTTGCATCCTCAAGCTCCCACAGGCAAAGCTTGACTTTAAATAGGTCTGAGGAAAATCCTGCATAGTCCCTCAAGCATGGAAAAATTTGCCTCACAATATATAGCAGCCTGCCACAGTGGGAATCAAGAACTATGGGGGAGGAGGTTAAAAGACCAATCCTAACCATGTTGTGAAGGCCCCTGCCAAGAATAAGCTTTCTGTATCCGATGCTAATTCTCAGAAAAATTTCAATGTCCTTTTTGGGCCCGATGCTCCACATAACATTTTCTGAAACGGACATTTTACATTGGTCAACACGTGTATAGATCATCAGGCCAACAGATTTAGTTGTAATTGCCAGGGTGAGGAAAGGGAGTGGGAGGGGCAGGAATTTGCAAAAACGTATACATAAAGACAACAGAAAGAAATTGCATATTGTGCTTCTAGAGGAAGAATAAAGATCTGTGATTTTTCCTTCTCTGATTGTAACAGATATCTGCTTCTTACAAGCCTGTGCAGATGGGAAAAAAAAAGTTTTCCATATTTCTTCTATTTCTTTGACAATGTTTCTCCTTCTTCCTTTTCCCTAGTGAAAGAGGAGGATTTCTGGATCCTGTTTTTAATCTGTTATTCCTGTTTGCACGGATGTGGGTGTTTTCAGGACATCCCTGTACAGTTATTAAACCAGTGACCGGTGGAGGCTCTGCTACAGACTGATTTCATTCAAGACTGGTGCTATTATATTAATGGGTTTAATTTAAACAGGACTAGCCTTGCTAGCTAAATTGCTGCCATTTAAATCAATTGGCTTAGGGGAAAAAACAGCCTGACCATAGCCATTAGGCTTGAATTTATTACTGTATCAGTTTTTAAACTGTATAAGGCATATTGCTCAGTGTCTGTCCTTCTGTCCTTTGGTGCTGCTTTCCCTTCCCCCCCATACAGTGATAAAAGATCCACAGGAAAATAAATAATCTGAAACATCACATTAATTTAAAGTCAATGTTTCATGAGCAAAGACCAGGTATCTTGTGAAAGAGACTCTCCATAGGATCCAATACTTGCCTTTGATGTAACCTCATTAAATTGAGATTCAAATGATCTAACAGATGTATTAGTTTAAAAAGACATTTTACTGCATTTTTTTAAGATATAAAAAAGTCGCAATGCCTCCTTTTTTTTTTAACACATTTCAACTTGATTCAAATAGAAAAGCAAAAGGGAAGAAAATGCTTTAGATGTGCTCGTTTGATTTTTTCCAATCTTGCCTGAATAAAATGGAATGGGAGATCAAGAACACTCAATTAATTTCAACACTGGGTGTCAGAGGGAAAAGAAGAGGGAGGAGGAGGGGAACATTATAGATGCACAACACTTAACAAATGCATAGATTGAAAGAAGGAAATATGGGGGGGTAGATAAAAAACCGTGTCTGTATTTTATTGCACTCGGTAAGCTTTTCGCTTGTATTTATAGCTGCAATTATATCTCAATGAGGTTTGTCTACAGTGTTGGCTTCACGCTAATTTTCCCCCTCACTGCATTCTTGGAATAGGCTCGGACTGTTTATGAACCAGACATATTGACCTCATTTACAGCTAGCAGTTTAAATCCATAATTTTTCCACCCACAATCCCTCTTTGACATTCCAGCGATGCGGCCGGCTCACTGAGACTGAACTAAAAGTCTCACACTTCATTGAACACCATTATGCGGCTTTATGCTTATAAGCCTGTTTCCCTCGGCTGCCTTTCAGCTTTGCTGGAGATCCGTTTGGCCACAGGCCGGCAGTGATTAACTGGAAGAATCCAATAAATCAGCCTGTCAGCCAGCAGGCTCTCCTCACTGTGTCTACAAATCGACATTTGGATTTGCACTCTCTTTTTTTCCTCCCCCTTCCCTTTCTTCTCTCTCTCTGCATGCCTCTGTCTCTCTCCCCTCTGCCCCCACCCTCATCTCCCACCCCTCCATCGCCCGCCCTCCCTGGGGACCGCAGGGAGCTTCATTTCTCCACAGTACAAGGTCAGCTTGAAGGAAGGCTTTTGTCGGTATGGCTGGACCTTGCAAACAGCCCTTTGGTGATACAAGTTGCTTTTCATTTGTGTGCTGTGCCAGCCCCCCTGGCTTTTTCCTTTTCATTTTAATTCCCCCCGTTAACTCCTGCAGTTCCCCTTGTCAGCAGCCAGAGAGGGATAGAGGAGATTAAGTGAGAGGGACAGAAGACCGACTCTCTTACGCTGCCCTTCCCATCTGCTCATAAAACAATAGGGATGTGGGAAGCACAAACCCAGGACAACAGCAGTGCTTGCCGCTGAATGCACAAGCAGCACTCTCCGGGCTCTGCGTCGCCTGACCCTTACTGCTGCTTTTATATTAGAAAACCATAATTAGGTCCTCTGCTCATTCATTTGTGTGGGGATTTTCCCTTTGATTTCAGCTCTTTGCTAAGTGCTGTGCCTGCAGCCAGTGCGCTCCCACAGCGGCGTGCTCCCAGACAGACCGTTGGGTGGCCGTGCCCAGCTGCTGCTGCTTTGCAGGGTCCCTCGATTGCCCCCCGCCTCACTCCTCATGGCTTTTTTGGTTTTTTTGGTTTGGGGTTTTTTTTTTTTTTTTGTGGTTCTAAAACAAGGACACTTGGAGGCCGGGTGCCTGCTATCTCCTAGGGCCCTTCTCTCCTCCAGCATGCTCCAGGGCTTCACTCTGGGGCACTGCCAGGCTCTCCTCTCGGGTATTCCTGTCATGGACACCCTCTTGTTCCCAATGGGATTACTTCTGCTCTGCCAGCACAAGCATTTGCCTGGCATCCAGAGGGGAAACAAAGCAGGCAGGCCTGCCAGGGGCTGGTGGGAAGGAGATGCTGGCCTCCAAAACCTCCTGGGGCAACCTCGCTGGGGTCTTTTTCTCACCACCACAGCACCGCTCCATCTGGCACGTACGTGGCACAGAGGGGACAGACCTAGATTAGACAAGATCAGTGGCCTTGTTCCAGCTAAGTACTTGCTGGGTGTGTCTGATGGTGACACACTGGGTATGTCCACTGTCCCTGCAAGCATGTCTGGAAAAGAGAGACAAAGCTGGACCTGTCTGTCTCATCTCTGGACAAAATTGAAAAATTAGACCCCAAATGTTTGGAGTTCTCAGCTGAAATTTACGCTAATGGAACTGGAAAACTTTGCAAGTTTATTTCTTTCTCTCCACTTTGGTTGGTTGGGCATGTTTGTTCTCTCCTGACAACAATGGCTGTTCACAAAGCTCTAGGCTGGTGTTCAAGAGCGCGCCATTGGCCCTATACCCACGTACAGGGACAGAGTGGGATGCAGTAACTCTGCCTTTCCCTGTTGTCCATGAGCATACATTTGCTGGCCATCAACGTCATTGTCCTAGTTTTTTTTACTCCCAGCATGACCCTCAGCTAAAGCTGCTGTTAACTCTACGGAGAAGATTAGGCTGACAGTAAAACTAACTGGGGCTTGAATAGAGGACTTGTGTGCACATCATAGAATCATAGAATGTTCTATGTTCAAAAGGACCTTCGAAGGTCATCCAGTCCAACCCCCCTGCAGTGAGCAGGGACACCTTCAGCTAGGTCAGGCTGCCCAGAGTCTCATCCAACCTGACCTGGGATGTTTCCAGGGATGGGGCATCTACCACCACTCTGGGCAACCTGGGCAGGTATTTCCCCACCCTCATTGTAAAACATTTCTTCCCACATCTAGTCCGAATCTCCTCTCTTTTAGTCTAAAATCATTACTCCTTGTCCTGTCACATCAGGCACTGCTAAAAAGACCGTCCCCGTTGTTCTTATAGGCTCCCTTAAAGAATTGAAAGGCTGCAGCAAGGTGTCTCCGGAGCCTTCTCTTCTCCAGGCTGAACAACCCAACTTTCTCAGCCTTGCTTTGTAGGAGATGTGCTCCAGCCGCCTGATCATTTTTGTGGTCGTCCCCTGGACTGCTCCAACACGTCCATGTCTTTCTTGAGTTGAGGACTCCAGAGGTGGACGCAGTGTTCCAGAGGAGGTGTCACCAGCACAGAGCAGAGGGGGTGAAACACCTCCCTCGACCTGCTGCCCATGCTCCCTTTGATGCAGCCCAAGGTGCCGGTGGCTTTCTGGGGTCTGAATGCATGTTGTCTCCTCATGTCCAGCTTTTCATCCACATCCAGCAGTAACAGATTCACAGGAGGTGGGAGGAGCTGGTACCTCTTAATTACATCCCCACTACAAGAGCAGTATGACTTCTGGGATACAGGACATGCACCGTCTCCCACAGACAGACAGGCAGAAATACCTTGTGGGTTTTAAATGCTGGGGTCTTCTTACCTCTTACCTTCTCAGATGGAGGCCAGAATAACTTGTTCAGCAAAAAACACTGCTGTCATCATTTTCCCTCCTCTCCATGGTTTCACAGGAACAATGACTAACATGCTCTTCTCATTTACATCGCATTGTTTTACTAAAAACGGCTGAAAAAAACATGTGAAATGTCCTGCCTTAGGTCAGAAGATAATTTTATTTAGATCTCAAACAAACATATGAAACCTGTGAAAGGGAAAAAAAGGCATTTTTATTGAAGTTCAGTATATCATTACCTCCCCTTTTTTAAGAAAGGCTGTGCTCTTTTTGGCAATATCCTATAGAAAGTACAAAAATGAAGTTTTCCTGAAATGTATGTCTTCTTAAGAACACATTTATACTCCATACAACTTCTGGCTATTCTTTTTAACCATATGAGTGGCTTAGCTCAAGACCTCAGTGAGCTGTTGAAGGGATGTACTCCACAAATTAATTACACACCGAAGGACTTTTGGAAATTTGGTTACTTTCAGTTTACACCTGCTCTCCTGCTATTTGGAAGAATAAACCAGAGCTGTTGATTTACTTTCCCTAAACTGTTCCACGTGCCTCTGACTTCGTCTTCCTTGAACTAGTCTCATTCTGCCTTTTTACAGAGGTCTCTTGCTGATTCTATTTTGTTCTTTGCCATCTTCTATTTTAAATTTGTTTCTTTCACAAGAGAATATGGTTGGCCAAATTCGCAAGCTCTAAAACTGCTTCCAGTTATTTTCTGTTATGGTTTTTGAAATGACTGTCACATATGAACTTTCCTACTTTTTAAAAATCTCACCAACAAATATCTATAAAAATTATTTGCTACCTGTTTTTAGGAATAATTTTTTTCTATAAGTAAATAAATCTTTATCTATAGGTAAATAAATCTTTAGGTATAATTTTTATCTATAAAAATTATTTTGCTAACTGTCATACAATTCTTCACATAGAATGTAGTAAAAAGCATCAGTGTTTGAGCATTAGAAATTTAAAATGTTGAAAATTTAAGTTCTATTTTCTCTGGTATATCTCAAATAAATTTTCACTTTAAAACAAATCCTAATTTTTAAATATTTCTATCTCTGTGTGCATAGATATGGGATTTCCGATTGACTGCATTCTCATTGACTTCTTCTGGGTTGCTTTCCAATCTGATTGTTCTAATTCCTATTATTTTTAGTATTTTTCACTTCTCACTCTAAAGCCCAGTTTATGTTCAGCCCTATACAAAGTAGGATGACGATTCCAGATGGAGGCTCTGAGTTAGAAATAAAATTAATTATTTTTTCTTAAATTGAAAAATTCAGACACTTCTTGGATAGTGAGGAATTGCAGTTATGATAAGCAAATGGGTGCGAGCCCGACCTCTCTGAACAGCCGCAGTAGGGCACTGCTCACTTCAATGTCTCACGCCCCGTGTTTTGCCTCCTGGCGTGGGAGATACATGCAATATACGTGTAGAATGTATGGAGGGGGGAGGGAGGGGGTGTTATATATAAATAAATATTTCCACCGTGTTAGTCGGAGACTTAAGAAGAGCAGATCTAAGAGATTTCTTAGTAGGCTGGGGGAAATGAAACAGAAGATTAATTGCTTAGATTCTACTTGAGAAATGCAAGCTGCCTTCCTAGAGCAAGAGCACAGCAGAAAAAACAAACCTACTGTAAACCTTGACTAGCCAGGGCCTGGGATGCCTTCCCCTTCACCCCCTTGATATATGAGATGATCCTTAGCAGAGATCATATTTGGTCAAGGTCTGCTTGTTGTGGCCAGGCGCTGGAGGCTGTGAGTAGCTGGGGCCACCCAGGTGTGAGTTGGAGGAAATTAAGCAGCTGCAGCTATGGTGGAGGTGAGCAGAAGAAGCGGTTGTTTTTTATTCCCCGCAGTAGATGGGAAAGTGCTGTTTTGCCTCGCCTGTTAGGGAATTTAGAGTTGCTCGGGACTGAGCATGCCTCCAGCGTTTCTGCTGTTTGCAGCATTATTTAGTACTGCCTGCCCTGGGGCGGAGCAGCAGGTAGGGAGTGGTCAAGCTACCAGAAACCTGTCCCTGCCAAAAATGAGGACTTGTCTCTGCAACCCCTACGGTGCTCCCAATCTGCCTGCTGCCTAAACAGGATGCAAGAAGATATTTCTGGGCATTGGGATATTTGTGCAGTTCTAAACCAATCAAAACTTGGAAAAAAATGATTAATTAATACCAATCACCTTGCAACACGCAGGCTGGGGATATTTGCCTTCTAGCGTCTACCACTTTGCTGTCTACGAAGATGAGTACCCTAGCCACTTGGACATTTCCATGACAAAAATAGTGAAATCCAGTCTGATTCACGTCCACCTTCTTGTTTTCAAAGCTAGATGCTGTTACATACAGATGGGAGTATGCTAATTCCTTCCTACTACTGACTTCTATTATTGATTGCCTTTGGTGACTCAGTCAACATATATGCTTTCATCCTGGGTGGCCTTTCAAGCCAGATCTGATAGACCTAGGTTGCATCTGAAAACATGCTTAAGGAAGGAATTGACTGCCTTTTAACTATGCAACTGGCAAGCCTTATTATTTCTGTTTAGCATCAAATTAAGCTGTTTCCAGCAGCTCCTGCTAAATTTGCAAGGCTTCAGAGGCAGCTACACATCCTACTTTAGTTTGGATAGAAAGTTGAGCCATTGCTTTTTTTTTTTTTTTTTTTTAAAGCAGCAGAGTGCCTTCAAGTTGTCTCATTAAGTCTGTATTTCCCAGCTATGATGTTGCCACTTCCCTCCAGCCCTCAGTGTCTTTGATCAGAGACCCAGCCTGAGAAATGGAGGCTGGAGGCTGAGTCCCAGGGATGCTCAGTAACATGTGTTTCTTGGTCCCTTTTCCTGAGGCAGTTTCGTGTAGCTAACTAGGCTTTCCCCTGTCCTCTGTTGCAAGAAGAAATGTCCTTTTTTCCCACCACCACTCCCTCCTCATCTCCCCTCACCACCCCCACCCCCCACCCCCTCCCTCGCCACTTCAATTCAGACTTGTTGCTGCTCTGACTTCTCCACTTGCACCTGGCTGAAAAGACCTAGTGCAGCCTGTAAACGGGAGAGACCATGACCCAAAACATCCTTTTGTCTTGCTAGACACTTGGTGCCTGCTCAGGAAACATGAAGCCTCCTGCTTTTCCCTCTGCTCAGGCCTCCTAACTGATGTGTATTCATGCTTGTATCTGTCTGACAAAAAGAACACAAACTTCCGTGCACAGATTGTCTAAGCATATAATTTAGGTGGGCTGCTGGGAAACCGCGGGTTATCTTGTAACTCTGACACCTCTCAAATAACCTGATTGGAGCACACGTACAGTCTGAATACGGAGTCACGTACGGTACTTTTTTTCTAATCACTAGAGTGGAGCACTTTCAATTCCTGGTGAAGAGGCTTCTGCTGCTGACACTAGAAAGCAGTATTGTGTCTATACTGCAACCACTTAATTACATACATAGGCATAATCACATAATGTGTCACTATTCAGTAAAAAAATTTCTGCCTGAGAAACTTGAGCGGAGAAACCCACAGAAGTACGAACAGTACTGCATTCTCCCAAATGTAATTTTCAGAAGTGGCTGAAAAATCAGCTTCCCTCCTGTGGGGACTACCCAGTACCTCAAAAGTAACTTTGTTCTGGGCTGAGCTAAAGGCAGCAAAACACCAAGGACCTTCTGAGAATGGAATATTACATAGGAAATATCAGCAATTAGTATAATAAGATGTTTTCATTTTGATCAGTGTGAAACGTCTCCTCCACCACTGTTCAATGGAATAGCCAAAAGCCCCAGGAAATAAATTGTATGTTTTCAAAATGAAAATTACTATTTGGCATAATTTGGTTTTGTCATTTGAAAAGAAACTCGATTTTAAAAAGAAGTAAGAGGCTAACAGTTTGCTTTTCTACCCCCATTTGTACTCAGATATTCTGTATATAAACAAAACTATATGTTCTTATTTTTGCAGTGTAAAAATCAACCCAATAGATCAAACACGGTATGCTGTTTGAATATCATTAAGTTATCAATTTTTAAGGTACCTAACCCTCTTTTTGTGTCAGCTAGCAGTGAAGTAGTTTGTGGTGGGGAATACTGTGAGGAAAAATTATTTTCATTACGTGTACACAAAAATTGCTTCCTCTTTGACCTTTATGAAGGGACAAACTAGGATTTGAGTGATAATATCTAGTCCAGAAAAGGAATGCATTCAATTAAACAATACTTTACACTTAGGAGGCCATAACAAATACTGTTAACAGCTTCAAAAAGTAATAATACCTGTGCTGGCACCTGATTTATTTATGTTTGTGCATAACTTCAGGAGCCAATCAGGCTAGCTGCATGTGAGTGTAAGCCTCATGGGAAGGGACTGAGGAAACCTGATAGAAGCCTCATTATCATTACCTAAGAAGTATTCTATCAGAGGGAAAGAAGTGATGGGAAAGGATATGAACCAAGCCTTCTGCTGGGACCAACTCTGGCGTTTCTCCTCTCTTCCAGCACAACGCACTCTCCATTAGTGGGCTCTCCCTGAAACACTGGTCACGGGTCATGTTCATCAGAATCTTAACTACCATGATATATGTATTCATGGCAAGATATGCATAAATGGAAGGAAAACAATTAGTAATTCTAAGCATTATGTTGATGATGAGACATCTGCTGGATAATCATCCAAATCAAATATTTGTCTCAGCTTCTTCAGATGATCTGTCTCTTCCTGCACCTGCCGAATGGCAGCAGAGCAGAGTGTGGGCTGAAAAGCAAAGGCACCAGCTTGACAAAGGGAGGAATCTCCTGCCTGCCTGCATCAGCAAAGCCCTCTTTCGCCATCGCTATCACGCTTTGCCCTCTGTAGCAGCCTCTATGCTGAAGTGAGTCGGCAGTCTTCCACTGCATGAAAAAAAGAGAATCTAATTTACTCAAGGCTTGAGCACAAAAACTTCCCCATTCAACCATTTGCACAGCTGATAAATTGGTAGAAATTATTTTTCTTGATCTATACAGTACCTTGTCTAAAGGATATTGGATTCCAAAGGCTCTTGGGGAATATCAATACGTGGTATTTCTCCTCAGGTAGAAAACTTATTCTCCTTTGGAGCTTAGTATTTTTAAAAGTTTAATCAACTCAAAACTAACTTGAAGACAGGCTAAACTTAGAACACTGTGTTTCTTTTTCTCAGATACCTGGAAATATAATTTGGTTACACCTTTTTTTCCCCTCAATCACTGAAAGGGCATATTTATTGATTGGGAGTTTCAGCTATATCTAGGTTGGTTGAATAGTTATTTTCCAGAAATTAGACGGTCTTGAAATCAGACGTCTGAAAAGTGTTTCCAAGTGCGGCTTCAGTGCTGCCTTCGGCACCAGAGCCGTGGAGATTTAAGGCAAACACGCCATGTGCAATTTATTTTTTTTCTACCAAAAAAAAGTAGAATTGTCACCATTCTGTGTCGACAAGTGTTGCCACACTGGAGGAAACGTTTCCATTGAACTGTGGAGGTTTTGGAATGCCAGCTGTCAGATGCTGCCAAGGAGACTTGCTGAATCAATACCTAAGCGTTCCCTTTCTGCTTGCACTGCTTTGACCAATTTCTACGGTTGCGACGGCCACCTTTCAATTTCCTGGCAGAGGCTCTGTGTGGCTGTCTGGGGTCACTGAAGCTTCTGGGCCAGAAATGTTGATCTGGAGGGTGCCTAGATTTAACAGATATTTATACTTCCCACGATGTGTGCCCGCTTTTAAAACTTCCTGAGAAGAAACATATCATACATGCGGGCTAGACCTTTCAAAATCCTTTTGATTTTTGAATAATCACATAGAACTCAGCTGACTATAAAAGCAAGTAGTAGTAGCAATTTTAACAATCAAAGTGTCTCACCTGGAATTTCCAAGTTGCAGCTTTGAAACTTCATTCCTGTGTCACCTTTCACCATGGTCAGCAACACCAAAGCATCCTCACTGTACGGTCTTATCTGAGGTTAGAGACTCATATGGATGACATTTTAAGCACCCTGAAATACTGACAATGAGGAGATCTGTCATTTTGTCACGCTATCTCCCTGTAATTCTCGCTTCTCATGTGATTTAGCTGAGAACCGTCAGGAAAAAACTTAAATGTAACAAAACTGTACCCCTCTCTTTCTCCCTCTCTCCTCTTTTTTGTGCCCTAAATATCACATAAATACATATATATGTATGTGACTATGTATCTATATCTATGTATATTCTGGTGATATTTTAGATTTAGGATAAAAGAGAGATGTGTAATTCAAATAACTTCATGGAAACTTCTGCTGTTCTGACTGACCCCAGTCTCCAACATTTCTGAGGTTCGGCTTGTGGCTTGCTTATTGTTTCCACCCCTTTGGCTGACAGGTCTTCTGTTACAGCAAACACATATAACACTTTTTTTTCCTTTTTTTTTCTTTTTCTTTTTTGTTTTTTTTTTTCGTTTGTTTGTTTGAGCAACAGTGAAAAGCTTTCTAGGTTGACCCACTGATTTCATATATGTGTTAGGAAGTTTATTCACAGAAAGAAGTTGAGGGGGTGGAACTGAGCCCTTTCTGAAGAACTGTGAGAGTTTTCCCTAAATCTATAAATATTTTCCATTAGACAGGCCATTAAGTTACGCACACTATGTGAAACATTTTTTTACCAGGTAGTAGTAAGGTGAAAACACACAATACGGAAGGAGCTCAAGGAATTATTTTTATTTCATTTAGCCTGATGGACCTTGCTAAAACTCCAGGACCACACCACAAAATTGTTAGTGATTTTCCACTGTGATAATGCATATAAACAGTATCATTAAGCCAAGTTGTTCCAAAGTGAAGTGAAAATAAAAAGGATTTACAAAAAATGAAGCCACGCTGCTGTTTGTATTTAGTTTATTTAGAAGTCTGGTTGCCTGTTGATAACACATTGCTAGCCCTAGGGAACGGGGCAGAGACGGTTTGCAAAAGATGTTCAAATTCCTGTGCAGGTAAGTATGTCACTCATATAACCTATATATGATACGGATTACACATTGCTTCTTCCTCCCCCCTTCCCCTCTCAGACTGATGAAATAGTGGCATAAATTCTTTCTACAGATCCTGTTTATTCTTCTTTATCTATAAAGCTGACAGAAAAGTAAAAACTGTATTTTTTCCCCTTGCACGTCACGAGTCTAGAGATAGATCAGAAAACATTATGAATATGAGCTAGAGTGGATGTGACAACAGCCTGAAGCCATACTTTCTTGGGCTGTAATCTTGTTAAATCTTGCTAGATAAGCAGGCAGATGTTTCCTGATACCTAAATGGAAGACCTCAGGTGTATTTGGTAGGAGAATTTGCTTGTTGATATGGAGTTAATGGATCACTGCTGATGGCATTATCTCTCAGTCTGTAGCTTCTAAACATACTGTAAGAAGAATGTGTCAAACTGAACTATGAACTTTAAATGGGAAATCTCTTTGCATAAGAAGCACTTTAAATGTCACATCCCAACTTTAGCAGTAATTTCACTTGAATTGATTATTCAATGGAATAGTTAATACTTTGTCCCCCTTTTTGTGCTGTGGTAACATATTTGGAGGGAATCTGCTTCAATTCATAGGACCAGCAGCGTGGGATTCAAGAGTGCATTTCTCGTTGAGTCATAGTACAACACCTATCTCTCATCTTTGCTTACCAGACGTAGAACAGGAGAATTCAAATATGGTAATAAAGTAGATAATGAGGAAAAAAATATGTATATGTAGACAGGAACTAAGAGAATTATGAAAATTAATTTTACATGAGATCTGCAAATGAAATCCCATTGCTTAATACTGATCAGTGTCTGCTTTGGAATTCTAATGTGTCATATCCCCAAGTTTGAAAGTGTTTCCCTCATTTTATTCTTGTTCTTTCCACAAGAATCTGAAATGCTGCTTCCTTAAAAGAAATCCAGAACAGTTTCAGCTATCTGGCTTTCAGCTTAGTTCTTAAGCTTAGTTACTGTTTAATCAGTGATTTTTCTAGAAAAGATGATACAGTTATCTGATTATATCTCCCTTCCCTATCTGTTTGGGATTTTTTTTTCTCTCCTTCATCCTTTCTGATCACGTCAAGAACTGTTCACAGGGGACCTGACTGCCAGAAAGCCTGGGGATGGTTTACACTGCAAATTATTACACGACATATCGTAGCAGTCTGTGAAATGCTGATGTTGAAGAACTTTGCTGCAGGTAATAAGATGATGCATGCTCAAGGTGATAAAGTTAAACTACCTTTAAAGACATAGAGACTTAATGAAAACCTAATCTGAAGATCCAGCAGGGTAACATTTTTATCGCTATGTGCAGAACAACAGCAACAACAAAGCTTTGTAATAATTTATTCTAATCCTTGAGCGTTCTGAGGCCAGGATGAATAATTTATTCATGTTCTATATATAGACATTTCTAATAGACATATAGACATGACCTTTGATCACTATGTGTATACATTAGATACAATACTCTTCAAATTGAATACTCTTTATTATTTTTAACTTTTAAACTTCCTACCATACCCGGCATAATTCAAAGGTCTTGTGTTACATGACATCTAGTCCATAAAACATAGTTCTTAATCTCTCTGACAAATATTTCTTGGACTACACCATTTCACTTCACAGAATAACTTGTGTTTGAACTTCAGACAAAGTAGATCTTTTTTGCTAATTTTGTATTTTGCTAATTTTGTATTTTGTTAATTTTATGGCCGGCAAATTTGGTCCCCTGCAATTTAGATAAGAACAGATTAAAAAGAGAGTTTGGAAGCTAGAGTGGATGAGCTTTTTAAAGTCTCCACCAGATCCTGGGGTTATCTGTTCTCTGAGAATCCATGGCTATGTAGTTCAGAAGGCAGGTAACTGCCTTATTTTTGTGTCTCAGGTTGCACTTGAGGTTAGGCATTTGAGCAATCTTTATTGTAGTTAAGGGGTGGTTCAGATAGCCCATACCTTGGTAATCTGTAGAAAAAGAAAAAATCCACATTGGAAGTGTTCATAACTCGCTCTTCAGTTAGTGCTTTGTTACTAAGCGATTAATTTTTAATAAGCCCAAATTGCACACTCACCCCTTGCTCAAAAGGCTAAAATGATCACCTTTTTTCACTTCTCTCATGTCATAAACTTTTCGTAATTTAGGATGAAAAAAATAGTAATAAAAGTGGAAGATGTAAAGCTGGGTGCAATTTCAATGATTTAGCATTATTACTACAAAACTACAAAGCTGGAAATAGTCCAAGTCAGTGCGGTACAGATACCTGGACACAGTTTTGTGTTGAACACAGCCACTGGCGAGAAAGCTTTTTGTCCCCCTAGATTGTATGAACCAGACTGCTGTGTAATAGGTGGAGCATCCCAGTGATCTGCTCATCCGTTTGACTGAGCTTTCTGAGACTAGCTAGGAGCACTTTTTCCCCCGTACTTCTCCCTGAATAAACTTCAAAATTTGAAAAGCCTGTTAAAAAGGGACATCTTTTTACTGGCAGTCCTTTGCTGACAGTTCTATACCGCAAACCAGGTGTGTGCACACTTCTCTCTCCCCCCGCCACCACCCCTCCCCTCAACTGTCATATTGAATGTTTTTTCCAAGTGTTCCTAGTTGTCAGTGTTCAGCCTGGGTTTTTTAAGGGTCAGAGACAACAGCACTGTTCTGGCAGTTGTTTGTAAAAATATGTAGAAGATATTTTCTTCCACAGTACAATTCTTTAGCAAAAAAAGTAGAGACCTTTAATGAATGGGTTCAAAACTTTTGATTGTGCTTGTTAAAGCACTTGAAACAAGATGGGTGGCCTGTAGCTGTAGCTCTGTAAGGGCTGTCTGGGAATGCTATTAAGCACTGTGCAGAACAAATAGTCTAAGAGTTCTTCAGAGAGTACTCAATGTGACAGGAAGGGAGGAACAATGCATGGAGAGTCTGCAATGACACATGCAGGCTTTCTTCTAAAGTCTCTGTCACGAGCCCTAGAATCATGTCTGTGCCGAGCTGTGTGAACCTGAAAAAACTGTCTTGGTGAACAAACCTCATTCCTCCTTATTCTCCTACTGTCTGTAACACTTCTCAAGCATAGTTCAAGAACTGGTGGAGACACATAAACCAAGAAGAAGCAGGCTCCAAGAGTAGACACAGCTAGAGACTTTTTGTGAAAGCATGAGCTGAAAATACCTGGGAATAAGATAACACTAAAGATGAAGGCATTTAGCATTTTCCTCTGTGGATTTGTCTGTCCTTAGGCTAGACTATGAATGGGAATTAATGTAGTGGTGTCTCCCAAGGGTTTTATCCACAGCTGAGTAGGACTGTGTGCATTGACCTCAGTGACAACATGCCCTGGATTCTTAGACTCATTTGGACTATTTCATGTTTCAGAAACTGTAATATAATGTGCTGTATCTGAAAATTAGTGTACTATAGCCATCCAGGAATAGAACTACAGGAAGATAGGGAGCTCAGGGTCTGAAAACAGGAACAGCGTTACAGTAATATTTATACGTCAGTAGAGACATTGAACACTCCTCCTACAATAATTCCTTTCTAACTTGTTCTACTGAATATCATATGGTGCTGTTGTGTCAGAAGTCTTTTAATGAACGTGAGTTTAGGTTTACCTCCTTGGAACTTTAAATCTTCATCATTGACGTAAAAAATCAAGGACATTAAAGAGATGGAAGTGTAAAATACAAAGATAATAAAATATATACAAATCATAGAATCATAGAATGATCTGGTTGGAAAAGACCTTGAAGATCACTGAGTCCAGCTGTTCCCCCTGCACTGCCAGGGTCCCTAAACCATGTCCCTCAGCACCACATCAACATGTCTGTGAAACCCCTCCAGGGATGGTGACTCCACCAGCTCCCTGAGCAGCCTGTTCCAATGCTGCACAACCCTCTCTGTAAAGACATTTTTCCTAAGATCCAGACTAAATCTCCCCTGGGGCAACTTAAGGCCATTTCCTCTCGTCCTGTCAGTTGTCACGTGGGAGAAGAAACTGACCCCCACGTCTCTACAACCTCCTTTCAGGTAGTTGTAGATAAATATAAATAAATAAATCTATAGATACAAACACATAAATAACTCTTCTAATGGCCTGTTTCCCTTCACCCTCGTGAAGCATGAGTCTGCAAGATGCTGAGCTCTCACAGTTTCCGTAAGTGTGTTTGAGGTTTCCCATGTTGCAGATCAATCCCAAGAATTCCCAAAGAGCCAGAATGATCAGTACCACACTTGGCTCCTGCAATCTTTTATTTGCTGTTACGCTAATGGTGCTGTAGTTGCTCTGCATCACAAGTGTCTATGTACTTCTTTCTTTCTCTCAAATTACAAGGACTTTCTCTTCTTCCAACTCACATACTGGCCTTTTTAAGGTTCTTGTGCAATTTTATTCCTGTGTTATCTGTCAAGATTTTCTGTTTACTATATAAAAGATCTTCACACATAAGCAAAACAAAGTTTACCTTCAATTAAAAGAAACAGCACTTAGCCATAAGCTCTAGACTCACAAAAGCCTAGCTTTTCATTTAGGGCAGAATAAAATAAAGACTTCTGGGTTTGGGGTGAAACACTTAGAGATTCTTCTGCTGCTTTTCTTTCTTTTTCTCCCATCCTTGTTCTCAAAACACAGCCTTTATCTTCTCCCCTTGACTGATCACAGAGAAATGGGTAGGCGGAGGTGGGAAAGAGGAGGGAGTAGAAGAGGAAAGAGTTTTCTTTAGAAAAGCATGGATTTTCCCCCAGAATTGAAATTATCCCAGAATCACAATGCG